>NC_057800.1:637942772-638242772 GCF_018294505.1 Triticum aestivum | reverse complement strand
TTCGAGGATGGAGATCACAAGCACAAGATGATGATGGCCATATCATATCACTTATATTGATTGCATGTGATGTTTATCTTTTATGCATCTTATCTTGCTTTGATTGACGGTAGCATTATAAGATGATCTCTCACTAATTATCAAGAAGTGTTCTCCCTGAGTATGCACCGTTGTGAAAGTTTTTCGTGCTGAGACACTACGTGATGATCGGGTGTGATAGGCTCTACGTTCAAATACAACGGGTGCAAAACAGTTGCACACGCGGAATACTCAGGTTATACTTGACGAGCCAAGCATATATAGATATGGCCTCGGAACACGGAGACCGAAAGGTCGAGCGTGAATCATATAGTAGATATGATCAACATAGTGATGTTCACCAATGAAACTACTCCATCTCACGTGATGATCGGACATGGTTTAGTTGATTTTGATCACATAATCACTTAGAGGATTAGAGGGATGTCTATCTAAGTGGGAGTTCTTAAGTAATATGATTAAATTGAACTTAAATTTATCATGAACTTAGTCCTGGTAGTATTTTGCAAATTATGTTATAGATCAATAGCTCGCGTTGTTGCTTCCCTGTGTTTATTTTGATATGTTCCTAGAGAAAATTGTGTTGAAAGATGTTAGTAGCAATGATGCGGATTGGATCCGTGATCTGAGGTTTATCCTCATTGCTGCACAGAAGAATTATGTCCTTGATGCACCGCTAGGTGACAGACCTATTGCAGGAGCAGATGTAGACGTTATGAACGTTTGGCTAGCTCAATATGATGACTACTTGATAGTTTAGTGCACCATACTTAAATGGCTTAGAATCGGGACTTCAAAGACGTTTTGACCGTCATGGACCATATGAGATGTTCTAGGAGTTGAAGTTAATATTTCAAGCAAATACCCGAGTTGAGAGATATGAAGTCTCCACCAAGTTCTATAGCTAAAAGATGGAGGAGAATCACTCAACTAGTGAGCATGTGCTCAGATTGTCTGGGTACTACAATCGCTTGAATCAAGTGGGAGTTAATCTTCCAGATAAGATAGTGATTGACAGAATTCTCTAGTCACCATCACCAAGTTAGTAGAACTTCGTGATGAACTATGATATGCAAGGGATAACGGAAACAACTCCCAAGCTCTTCGTGATGCTGAAATCAACGAAGGTAGAAATCAAGAAAAACATCAAGTGTTGATGGTTGACAAGACCACTAGTTTCAAGAAAAGGGCAAAGGGAAGAAGGGGAACTTCAAGAAAAATGGCAAGCAAGTTGCTGCTCAAGTGAAGAAGCCCAAGTCTGATTCTAAGCCTGAGACTAAGTGCTTCTACTGCAAAGGGACTGGTCACTGGAAGCAGAACTACCCCAAGTGATTGGCGGATAAGAAGGATGGCAAAGTGAACATAAGTATATTTGATATACATGTTATTGATGTGTACTTTACTTGTGTTTCTAGCAACCCCTCAGTAATAGATACTAGTTTAGTTGCTAAGATTAGTAACTCGAAACGGGAGTTGCAGAATAAACAGAGACTAGTTAAGGGTGAAGTGACGATGTGTGTTGCAAGTGGTTCCAAGATTGATATGATCATCATCGCGCACTCCCTATACTTTCGGGATTAGTGTTGAACCTGAATAAGTGTTATTTGGTGTTTGCGTTGAGCATGAATATGATTTGATCATGTTTATTGTAATACGGTTATTCATTTAAGTAAGAGAATAAATTGTTGTTCTGTTTACATGAATAAAACCTTATATGGTTACACACCCAATGAAAATAGTTCGTTGGATCTCGACCGCAGTAATACACATAATCATAATATTGAAACCAAAAGATGCAAAGTTAATAATGATAGTGCAACTTATTTGTGGCACTGCTGTTTAGGTCATATTGGTGTAAAGCGCATGAAGAAACTCCATGCTGATGGGCTTTTGGGATCACTTGATTATGAATCAGTTGATGCTTGCGAACCATGCCTCATGGGGAAGATGACTAAGACTCTGTTCTTCGGAACAATGGAGCGAGCAACAGATTTGTTGGAAATCATACATACTGATGTATGTGGTCCGATGAATATTGAGGCTCGCAACAGGTATCATTATTTTCTGATCTTCACAAATGATTTGAGCAGATATGAGCATATCTACTTGATGAAACACAAGTCTGAAACATTTGAAAAGTTCAAAGAATTTCAGAGTGAAGTGGATAATCATCGTAACAAAAATAAAAGTTTCTATGATATGATCGCAGAAGTAAAATATTTGAGTTACGAGTTTGGCCTTCAGTTAAAAAAAATGTGAAATAGTTTCACTACTCACACTACCTGGAACACCATAGTGTAATGGTGTGTCCGAACATCATAACCGTACTTTATTAGATATGGTGCGATCTATGATATCTCTTACCGATCTACCACTATCGTTTTAGGGTTATGCATTAAAGACAGCTGCATTCACGTTTAAAAGGGCACCATCTAAGTCCGTTGAGACGACACAATCTGAGCCGTGGTTTGGCAAGAAACCAAAGTTGTCGTTTCTTAAAGTTTGGGATTGTGATGCTTATATGAAAAAGTTTCATCCTGATAAGCTCAAACCCAAATCGGAGAAATATGTCTTCATAGGATACCCAAAGGAGACTATTGGGTACACCTTCTATCACAGATCTGAAGGCAAGACATTCGTTGCTAAGAATGGATCCTTTCCAGAGAAGGAGTTTCTCTCGAAAGAAGTGAGTGGGAGGAAAGTAGAAAACTTGATAAGGTAATTGTACCATCTCCCTTATTGGAAAGTAGTTCATCACAGAAATCTGTTCTTGTGACTACTACTACCAATTAGTGAGGAAGCTAATGATGGTGATCATGTAACTTCAGATCAAGTTACTACCGAATCTCATAGGTAAACCAGAGTGAGATCTGCACCAGAGTGGTACGGTAATCCTGTTCTGGAAGTCATGTTACTAGACCATGACGAACTTGCGAACTATGAGGAAGCGATGATGAGGCCAGATTCCGCAAAATGGTTTGAGGCCATGAAATCTGAGACTTGATCCATGTATGGGAACAAAGTATGGACTTTGGTTGACTTGCCCGATGATCGGCAAGCCATAGAAAATAAATGGATCTTCAAGAGGAAGACGGACGCTGATAGTAGTGTTACTATCTACAAAGCTAGAATTGTCGCAAAAGGTTTTCGACAAGTTCAAGGTGTTGACTACGATGAGAGTTTCTCACTCGTATCTATGCTTAAATCTGTCCGAATCATGTTAGCAATTGCCGCATTTTATGAAATCTGGCAAATGGATAACAAAATTGCAATCCTTAATGGATTTCTTAAAGAAGAGTTGTATATGATGCAACCAGAAGTTTTTGTCAATCCTAAAGGTGTTAACAAAATATGCAAACTCCAGCGATCCATCTATGGACTGGTATAAGCATCTCGCAGTTGGAATATACGCTTTGATAAGTTGATCAAAGCATATAGTTTTATACAGACTTGCGGTGAAGCCTGCATTTACAAGAAAGTGAGTGGGAGCACTACAACATTTCTGATAAGTATATGTGAATGACATATTGTTGATCGGAAATAATGTAGAATTATTCTGCAAAGCATAAAGGAGTGTTTGAAAGGAGTTTTTCAAAGAAAGACCTCGGTGAAGCTGCTTATATATTGAGCATCAAGATCTATAGAGATAGATCAAGACGCTTGATAAGTTTTTTTCAATGAGTACATACCTTGACAAGATTTTGAAGTAGTTCAAAATGGAACAGTCATAGAAAGGGTTCTTACCTATGTTACAAGGTATGAAATTGAGTAAGACTCAAAGCCCGACCACGGCAGAAGATAGAAAGAAAATGAAAGTCATTCCCTATGCCTCAGCCATAGGTTCTATAAAGTATGCCATGCTGTGTACCAGATCTATTGTATACCCTACCACTGAGTTTGGCAAGGGAGTACAATAGTGATCTAGGAGTAGATCACTGGACAACAGTCAAAGTTATCCTTAGTGGAATAAGGATATGTTTCTCGATTATGGAAGTGAAAAAAGGTTCGTCGTAAAGGGTTACGCCGATGCAAGTTTTGACACTAAATCTAGATGAATCTAAGTCTCAATCTAGATACATATTGAAAGTGGGAGCAATTAGCTAGAGTAGCTCCGTGCAGAGCATTGTTGACATAAATATTTGCAAAATACTTACGGATCTGAATATAACAGACCCGGTAACTAAAATTATCTCACAAGCAAAACATGATCACACCTTAGTACTCTTTGGGTGTTAATCACATAGCGATGTGAACTAGATTACTGACTCTAGTAAACCCTTTGGGTGTTGGTCACATATCGATGTGGACTATGGGTGTTAATCACATGGTGATGTGAACTATTGCTATTAAATCACATGGCGATGTGAACTAGATTATTGACTCTAGTGCAAGTGGGAGACTGAAGGAAATATGCCCTAGAGGCAATAATAAAGTTATTATTTATTTCCTTATTTCATGATAAATGTTTATTATTCATGCTAGAATTGTATTAACCGGAAACATAATACATGTGTGAATACATAGACAAATAGAGTGTCACTAGTATGCCTCTACTTGACTAGCTCATTAATCAAAGATGGTTATGTTTCCTAACCATGGACAAAGAGTTGTTATTTGATTAATGGGATCACATCATTAGTTGAATGATCTGATAGACATGACCCATTCCATTAGCTTAGCACCCGATCGTTTAGTATGTTGCTATTGCTTTCTTCATGACTTATACATGTTCCTATGACTATGAGATTATGCAACTCCGTTTGCCGGAGGAACACTTTGTGTGCTACCAAATGTCACAACGTAACTGGGTGATTATAAAGGAGCTCTACAGGTGTCTCCAAAGGTACATGTTGGGTTGGCGTATTTCGAGATTAGGATTTGTCACTCCGATTGTCGGAGAGGTATCTCTGGGCCCTCTCGGTAATGCACATCACTTAAGCCTTGCAAGCATTGCAACTAATGAGTTAGTTGCGGGATGATGTATTACGGAACGAGTAAAGAGACTTGCCGGTAACGAGATTGAACTAGGTATGGGATACCAACGGTCGAATCCCGGGCAAGTAACATACCGATGACAAAGGGAACAACATATGTTGTTATGCGGTCTGACCGATAAAAGATCTTCGTAGAATATGTAGGAGCCAATATGTGCATCCAGGTTCCGCTATTGGTTATTGACCGGAGATGTGTCTCGGTCATGTCTACATTGTTCTCGAACCCGTAGGGTCCGCACGCTTAAGGTTATGATGATAGTTATATTATGAGTTTATGTATTTTGATGTACCGAAGGTTGTTCGGAGTCCCGAATGTGATCACGGACATGATGAGGAGTCTCGAAATGGTTGAGACATAAAGATTGATATATTGGAAGCCTATGTTTGGATATCGGAAGTGTTCCGGGTGAAATCGGGATTTTACCGGAGTACCGGGAGGTTACCGGAACCCCCCGGGAGGTATATGGGCCTTAGTGGGCCTTAGTGGAAGAGAGGAGAGGTGGCCAGAGATGGGCCGCGCGCCCCTCGCCCCTTTTGTATAAATAAGACGAGAGGGGGCCGGCCCCCCTTCCTCCTCTCTCTCCTCTTTTCCCCCCTCCGCGAATCCTATTCCAACTAGGAAAGGGGGGGAGTCCTACTCCCGGAAGGAGTAGGACTCCTCCTGGCGCGCCACCTCTTGGCCGGCCAGCCCCCCCTTTGAGCCTTTATATACGGAGGCACGGGGCACCCCTAGAGACACAAGTTGATCCACATGATCATATTCTTAGCCGTGTGCGGTGCCCCCTTCCACCATAGTCCTCGATAATATTGTAGCAGTGCTTAGGCGAAGCCCTGCGATGGTAGTACATCAAGATCGTCACCACACCGTCGTGCTGACGGAACTCTTCCCCGACACTTTGCTGGATCGGAGTCCGGGGATCGTCATCGAGCTGAACATGTGCTAGAACTCAGAGGTGCCGTAGTTTCGGTGCTTGATCGGTCGGGCCGTGGAGACGTACGACTACATCAACCAAGTTAATGCTTCCGTTGTCAATCTACAAGGGTACGTAGATCACACTCTCCCCCTCTCGTTGCTATGCATCACCATGATCTTGCGTGTGCGTAGGAATTTTTTTGAAATTACTACGAAACGCAACAGGGTAGGGGGTCCCGAACTGTGCGTCTAGGCCGGATGGTAACAGGAGGCAAGGGACACGAAGTTTTACCCAGGTTCGGGCCCTCTTGATGGAGGTAAAACCCTATGTCCTGCTTGATTAATATTGATGATATGGGTAGTACAAGAGTAGATCTACCACGAGATCGGAGAGGCTAAACCCTAGAAGCTAGCCTATGGTATGATTGTTGTTCTACATGTTGTCCTACGGACTAAAACCCTTCGGTTTATATAGACACCGGAGAGGGTTAGGGTTACACAAAGTCGGTTACAATGGTAGGAGATCTACATATCCGTATCGCCAAGCTTGCCTTTCACGCCAAGGAAAGTCCCTTTCGGACACGAGACGAAGTCTTCAATCTTGTATCTTCATAGTCCAGGAGTCCGACTGAAGGTATAGTCTGGCCATCCGGACACCCCCTAATCCAGGACTCCCTCAGTTACCCTGGGTTCAGGTGTTCTTGTCCTCGATAATGCCGAGGTTAAAGATCCCTCGTCACATACACCTCCAATGTCCATGTCGTCCATGCGTGATTTGTTGGATCTGAGCTGGAAGAAAGAAATTGAGGTGAGGGGAAAGTGGAGAATGAGGGATCAATGAACCTGGGTGGTGAATTACCTTTGTTGTCACAGGCGTGGATGACTCTTGCTGCCGTCGCTGAGTAGGGGAAGGCTGGGTGTACAGCGAGGCGGAGGGGAGGGGGGAAGAGGCCTTGGAGGGGGCGAGGGGACGAGTGGGAGTGGGTGGAGCAGGTGGGAGAGGACCGAGGAGGCGGGGGCATCTTATCCTCTCATCGGCGACGTGGCGGCGCCTGGCGCCGCGCCTGGTCCTGCGGGGATGAGCGGGGAGGAAGGGGTCTCAGTCGGAGGAACAGTGTGCGGGGAGGGAGATGAGGGGGAGGCCGGGCCAACTTGGCCTGTTGGGCTGGCGTGGCCCAGGGTGCAGGGGAAGATCCCTTTTCCTTTTCCGTTTTCCATTTTTTTTTCTACTTCTTGTTTTCTTTTTAGTGTACACATCCTACCTTTTCTTTGATTTGCTTTCTATACGAAGGTTGGCTATTGATTTCATGGTTGTAAGGAGGGCCATACCTAGCTAAATTTCATGATAATAGCGCGTGAGTTTGCCATGATTTTCTTGTCGACTGGCATCAGTATTAGGTTATTGAGAGCCTAAACCTTAGGATTAAATATTAAGTTTGTAAAGTTTACCATACAAGCATGGATTCTAAAGCAGGAAACATTACACTGGTAATTATAGATATGTTAAATAAATATTTTATAATAGATTTGAATGCCTTACAATGATATCCATAGAATAT
This sequence comes from Triticum aestivum, assembly GCF_018294505.1. Lineage (NCBI taxonomy): Eukaryota > Viridiplantae > Streptophyta > Magnoliopsida > Poales > Poaceae > Triticum > Triticum aestivum. The sequence goes on along the minus strand of NC_057800.1, from coordinate 638,235,267 downwards.
GAAAATAGATTAGTTTGAATTTTAAATAAGGAAATGTATGACTGGGGGTTGACCATGGCTTTATGAGTGGCAAACACTGGTTTTTCAAATATGCGACAAACATAGTAATTGGCTATTGTGGGTACCTGGACAATCGTGTGAAAACAACAATTTGTAGGTAGCCCTCTCTTGAGAGTTGAATTTTATTTTCTATTCTCAGAAGTAAATGAGGCAAAAGTGTTGACCAAGACCTAGAACTTTAATCCACCTTGTTAACAGCAATATGTTACTATGGTTTATAAAAGCATACAAATGATAAATAGATTGTAGAAGCATTTTTAGTAGATGAAATCATGAAAGTATAATACATTGATATAGAAGAGGTGTTTTGTTTGTTAGCTCATATAGGCTACTCAAAAGCGTACAACCAAGAGTTCCAACATATACTACACGAGCTAATAGAACTTGTGTTGTTGCTAATTGATCCCTTGGCATCTAAGCATTGGTGGCTTTTTCCTTGGTGGCAAACAAAGTCCTTCTTGCACCAACGCCATGCTTTCTTGTTAGAGTTCTGGCACTGAGAAGATAATTTGTTAGTTTTTAAGTGATAAGATATTGGAAATGTGTGCATGTAATCGCTTACCTAGAAGAAGGTAATTTATGAGCTGATGTTGTAGCTGACAGGAAGGGGCCATCGCCTTTGTTGTTCTCTTTGGGCTGCACATGGTCAGGACATGTTATTACACAGGTATTGAAAGCGCACTTGCAGCATGCATATAGATTAGCTGAAAAGGGGAAATAACTGACCTTATTGGCAACAGTGAAAAGTTCAGTGCAATGATGTTCATATGGTGGTATTGACACCTATAATTCATTTGAGGTTTTTAAATATAGAGTTAAAAGAGGCTGAAGTGAGAAGTTAGAAAATATATCCATTGGTTCATTGGTATTGTTCATCCTCTGTTTGTACCAGAAATGGAATTACATGTGGTTGTAGTGGGATATGAAGTGCAGTTGAAAGATATATATCACGTTAAAACATAGGATATGACTGACCATGTCTGCAACTGGAATAGGCTGTATAAACTGTTGTTCAGTAGGCGGTGTTGACATTTGCAATGCAGCTGAGGGCTTTAAACACAGAGGCAAAGGAACATCAGGCAGGAAGATAGTGGAAAACATAAAATGCTTAGTAAAGCTGAGATTCAAGCCGTTGAATGGAATCAGTTTGTGCATAGAAGTTCTTAGATGAAAATGGTGGCGCGTGTTTTCAATAAACAAAGAAAAAACTTGTTAAATTTTCTCAGCAGCATAACAAAAATTTTAAGCTAAATTGTATGAGGTACATATCTGTACCATTTATATTTTTTAGAGGTTATTCACTAATTAGGAATAACTAAGTAAAGAATAACTAAATTGCATGATGTAGAAGGTTCAGCCTGTACCTGTTGGTCTGGCTCTTCTGTTGCCTGGGGTTGCTGGATTGGCTTATGAACAACACTGTTCTCTTTAAGAGATGCTAATTCCCTCTCTAAGGAACCTATTTTTCTCTTTAGCTTGACTGTTTCATGCCCAAATATGTCTGACCATGACTTGGCTCTGACCACCTCTTTTTTGCACTTTTGAAGCTCAGGGAAATTCAGGTCATCGATAATTAGAATGCCTGCTTGCTGCATGTAATGCAGAGCAGCAGTACTCACTGATTCATGAGCGGCGTTTGTTGTTTGGCAGTTGTGTCCAGCAAATATGGTTGTTTTAAACTGAGGAATGTTTTCATGTGCTGGAACATGTATTTCAACAGTGGCAAAGAAACTGCCATCATCTTCGTCATAGTGTACTGATTGGCTTGCTGTAACTCTAAGGGCATTTACGGATAACTGCAGCATGTGCTTCCTGCTGATGGTGACCAGTGTTGCTGCAAGCTGTGGAACGAATAGTTAACAATGAACAGGATTCCTTGAAGATGCTGCAGAAATGAGTAGGTGGCAACAACAGGTTATGTCAGGCGATCTTACCTTTGGGAGCAGAGGCACGAATAAGTTGTCATCCATGGCAAGAAGGATTTGACCCTGCAGCAATAAGTATTTAGCGAGGTTAGAAGGCAGTTGTTCACATACATTGGCCCATCAGGCTATAAGCAGGAGCAGGTAATTTTAGCCAATTGGCATAAGGTGAGACGGTATGAGCATCTAATAATAAAGCGCACACCAGTAAACATCTATAATGGAAACTCTGTGTGAAAGGATGATGATCTATAATAATAGCTAAGGATATGTTCTTTATGTATTTATTGAAGGAAATATGCCCTAGAGGCAATAATAAAGTTATTATTTATTTCCTTATTTCATGATAAATGTTTATTATTCATGCTAGAATTGTATTAACCAGAAACATAATACATGTGTGAATACATAGACAAACAGAGTGTCACTAGTATGCCTCTACTTGACTAGCTCGTTAATCAAAGATGGTTATGTTTCCTAACCATAGACAAAGAGTTGTTATTTGATTAACGGGATCACATCATTAATTGAATGATCTGATTGACATGACCCATTCCATTAGCTTAGCACCCGATCGTTTAGTATGTTGCTATTGCTTTCTTCATGACTTATACATGTTCCTATGACTATGAGATTATGCAACTCCCGTTTGCCGGAGGGACACTTTGTGTGCTACCAAATGTCACAACGTAACTGGGTGATTATAAAGGAGCTCTACAGGTGTCTCCAAAGGTACATGTTGGGTTGGCGTATTTCGAGATTAGGATTTGTCACTCCGATTGTCGGAGAGGTATCTCTGGGCCCTCTTGGTAATGCACATCACTTAAGCCTTGCAAGCATTGCAACTAATGAGTTAGTTGCGAGATGATGTATTACGCAACGAGTAAAGAGACTTGTCGGTAACGAGATTGAACTAGGTATGGGATACCGACGATCGAATCCCGGGCAAGTAACATACCGATGACAAAGGGAACAACATATGTTGTTATGCGGTCTGATCGATAAAAGATCTTCGTAGAATATGTAGGAGCCAATATGAGCATCTAGGTTCCGCTATTGGTTATTGACCGGAGATGTGTCTCGGTCATGTCTACATTGTTCTCGAACCCGTAGGGTCCGCACGCTTAAGGTTATGATGACAGTTATATTATGAGTTTATGCATTTTGATGTACCGAAGGTTGTTCGGAGTCCCAGATGTGATCACGGACATGACGAGGAGTCTCGAAATGGTCGAGATATAAAGATTTATATATTGGAAGCCTATGTTTGGATATCGGAAGTGTTCCGGGTGAAATCGGGATTTTACCGGAGTACCGGGAGGTTACCGGAACCCCCCGGGAGGTATATGGGCCTTAGTGGGCCTTAGTGGAAGAGAGGAGAGGTGGCCAGAGATGGGCCGCGCGCCCCTCCCCCCTTTGGTCCGAATAGGACAAGGAGAGGGGGCCGACCCCCCTTCCTCCTCTCTCTCCTCTTTCCCCCCCTCCGCGAATCCTATTCCAACTAGGAAAGGGGGGAGTCCTACTCCCGGAAGGAGTAGGACTCCTCCTGGCGCGCCACGTCTTGGCCGGCCAGCCCCCCCTTTGAGCCTTTATATACGGAGGCACGGGGCACCCCTAGAGACACAAGTTGATCCACGTGATCATATTCTTAGCCGTGTGCGGTGCCCCCTTCCAGTCCTCGATAATATTGTAGCAGTGCTTAGGCGAAGCCCTGCGATGGTAGTACATCAAGATCGTCACCACACCATCGTGCTGACGGAACTCTTCCCCGACACTTTGCTGGATCGGAGTCCGGGGATCGTCATCGAGCTGAACGTGTGCTAGAACTCGGAGGTGCCGTAGTTTCGGTGCTTGATCGGTCGGGCCGTGGAGACGTACGACTACATCAACCAAGTTAACGCTTCCGTTGTGGATCTACAAGGGTACGTAGATCACACTCTCCCCCTCTCGTTGCTATGCATCACCATGATCTTGCATGTGCGTAGGAATTTTTTTGAAATTACTACGAAACCCAACATTTATCGTAGTGACAAAATATTCTAATTACTTTATCTTTAGCCTAAATCACATAGTCTATAAGGTACATGTGCATTTAGGATGTATACTTGCTGACAATTTATAACATTTCTTCTAACAGAGGTGGTAGGCTTTGGTGTGATTTTCGCCGATCTGTGTTATTTTTTCCTTGTGGGATGATGTAATTAGGTGACAACGTGTGTTATTATAAACCGCAGATGAGACTGCTCAAAGGAAAGAGTTGGTAGAAGAGGCATGCACAGACTTTGTTTGGTGCCGCCGCTTGCTCATTGGATTCAGAAGGCATAACGTGACATAATTATTCAGTTAGCACACATACCTATGTAACTAAATGTAAAAAAACAGGCATAACGCTGAGATAAACTTGGAAGCATAAGAATGCTATTAGACATATGATTTAAACACAGCAGAGCGTAGCGAAACAAATAAATAAAGCATGAACGTCCAACAGTAGATTTGGCATAATGGAGAGTGGCATGGTTCGATAGGACATATTACATCATTAGGTTCACATACACATATAGATCATTAAGGCTCAGCAGATAGCTTTGGAAGAACCGACTGTGCCATGGTGCGATAGGATATATATTACATATGGCTATAGATAACTATATTAGTAGGGAGCAACAACTAGCTCTAATGATGATAGCAGTGATCTGAAGATTCTTGCAAGGCTGTTAGAAGTGATCTTCAGGTACGACACAGAAATCAGTAGAGCAGTCCTTTGTTGTCGAAGATCTGCTCATCATCAAGTGAGGTTGGTAGGTCCTCATCATTGTCTGTTGACTGCTCCTGGCCATAAGGATAGACACCAGTTTCTTGAAGGTTGACCATGGCCTCATCAATGTACTGGTGAAGGTATTCGCAGCTGGCCTCTACATTGAGAAGAACATTATTGAGCTCCAGGTAATCTGGAGTAGACCCTGGGCTTAGCCTGTTGTGGACCAGATGGTTAAGGTTGCTCACGATGGTCTGTTCCGTGCTCAAGGATCCATCCCATCCTTTGCTCAGGAGCTTGTTTTTTCCAAGGCTCTCTTTCAGCTCTTGTTTCAGAGATGCATTGTCCCTCTTCATTGACTTAAGCTGCTGACCCAATAGTACATTTTCCTTTTCCACAGTCCTTAGTTGATCATAATGGTAATCTTTTGGAACCACACCCTCGCAAGCATCCATGTACTTAATTGCTGCAGCAGCCACATAATCCTGAGCTTCTGCTAGATCCTAGTGCTGTGAGGTAGACAGGGAAACTTTGACAGGTGACCTCCCGAGCTTGATCTTGATTGGGTAAAAGGTAACGGTGACCTCCAGACGCGTGCCCTCTGTTGGGCGCGCCAAGTAGGTGGCCGCTGGAAGGCCAACCTTCTCTAACATAGCATCAAGCAGAATCTTAGACGAAATTGGAACATAAGCCATTGCTGGGACCTGCCGCAAGCGAGACAAAACATCACTGCTGGAAAATCTGGCTCTAAGTATAGGACCACCTGCAGGTCTATATGGGTAGGAAGAAGAAGGGAAAACTATGGGCGAGGAGTTGTTTCTTTGGGTTGGATTTTGCGACGAGAAAAGTGATTCTAAGTAGATAAAGATGCCCAGGATCAATTTTCTATAATCTATAATCTATATTGGACAGGGTTGCTGAAATGAAAGAAAACTATTAGGTAGACCTATCATTTTCACCTAGTTTGTTTATATTGGGCAGGAAAAAGTTTAGGATAATCGAAAGCATAGGCTCAAGCGCCTTTAGATGCATCATGCATTGGTGCCTCAAAGGCAGTCACACGCTGAAGAAAAGTGGGCCGGAATAGGAGTTTACCTGCCGAGAAAGACGATGTTGACCGGTGGGAGAAGGGGCGCTTGTCAGGTCGGCAGAGAAAACGTGGATCTAGAACAAGCATGAGGGAAAAGGTATGAGAAAGGATCAGAGGGGAGTAAAACACAACGGTGCGGAAGGAATACCGTGTGGAAGAGTCAATCGGCAGCAGCCTTCGTGGCTTCCATGTTGAGCTTGGCGTCGGTGGTGCCGCAGGTTAGATCTGAGCAGGCGATGAGGAAGAGTGTGAGGAGATGGATGGATAAGACGAGAAGAGAAGGAGAGGATGGATAAGGGCGTCTCGCCTGGTGGGGGGCTCGGAGGTGAGAGTTACCGCCATCGGGCCATAGGTAGGCTGCGACTGGGCCGCACAGTTTTTTGATAGCCCATGTATCATTTAGTCAGCCCACGAGCAGCGACGCTTGTGGCCTGCGAGGAGCCGAATATAAAGCGGCAGCGAATGGATCCACTGAATCTTTTTCCTTTGTCCCTTTGTTCATTATTATTTGTTTTTTCCTTGTTTTCTATTTTCTTCTACTGTTTTCTTCTACTTAAGCCTGGTAAGATATATAGTTAGGTTGAGCATGTAGGGTTTATGAGTGTGGTAGGGATGAGACTACCATTATAATTGCACGTACCTAGGCCTAGAGATGCAACGGCCAAGGAAAAGCTGGGTGTAGGTTTATCCTACACAGGAAAAAAAGCGGGTGTGGGTTTATCCTAAACGTGATTTTCTTCTTTAGAGCAGGTATCTTAGTAAATTAAAATAGTCATGAGGTACAGAGGGCACACCAACAAAGGGTTAATAACGATATTCATAGAGCATGAAAATAGCCTAGTTCAGATCATAAATAAGGGAATGTATGATTGGAGGTTGCCAAACACTTGGTTTACAAACATGCGGCGAACATAGTAACAGGCTATTTTGGGAACTTGGCCAATCGTGTGAAAACAGCAATGGCAAAGCAGTTTTCACTTGTCTTTGTGGACAGGGCTTTAGTTGTTAGATCCAAATCAGCGAAGTGCAGCCTCCATGGCGTTAGCATGTGCAATCGCAAGAGCATCATCATCAACATTAGTGGACGCAGATCCCTGTGACATGGGCAGCTTAATTATTAGGAATTCCGAAATAAGAAACCATGGAAAAGAAAGAAGAATCTAAATTTGGTAGAAATACTAATAGCAGATGAAAGAGAGGATTTAGGGAAGTTGGCGTTATGACCTGCCCATAATCTTTTTCCTGCCAAACAAGGATATGTGCATGGGGCAGACTCCTCTTGTGGAAGTCCACGGAGTGGAGGACTGGAAAACAAGAGGGCAAGTGAAGAACAGGGAAATTAAGATGCATGGAGAGAAAAAGTTAAGGAAACCAAGGGAAGACACTGGCTACATTACCAGTAACTACAGGCCCAAACACCTGTCCGGTCTTAATTTTTTCCACGTACTCAAGGAGTTTCAGTTGATACACTTGAGCAGTAAAATCAGCCTCATCGACTGCCTGTTGTCCATGCTCAAGACCCTGAACTATCTCAGGCCAGTTTGGATCATACGTGAAGTCTGTGAATATATCAGGTGAGCCATGGACACGTGAAACAGCGATAGCATCGTGGAAGTTTTCAGCCATGCAGCAAAGTTTGCCCGCATAAGATGCTGGCATTATATTTTTCTTGTTGACCTCAGACTCGATAACTCTATCAAATCCATTAGCATCAGCAACATATTGGTGATTTTCAGTGTTCATGTTGTCCTGGAGATTTTTACAGGATGTTAGTTGAGAAGTGAGAATATCATGCAGTGGTGTAATGGTGTTTCATCGAAGGCAGGAAAGCACATGCACGAGGTAAATAGCAAGCAGAGACGACAGGATAGCAAGCAATCTATGGTTAATATAAGCAGATGAATCTTCTATATGTATAGATGGATGAAGCAAAATGTGCAGTGCTTGGTGAGTAACAGTCGATTCAGTAGCTGGTATATGTAATTTTATGAGCATGAACAAGCCAGGGAAATAAAGAATTTGCTGCAGTATAGGAAAACCATAAACTCGAGTGGAGTGCTCTGTTCACCTAGACAAAGTCAAGGGTAAATATCAGGCTATTTGACCGAGCCAGTGAATAAACAGGGATTTCTCTCATTTTCATGCGACGTTCATAATCTTCAATGTAACGAAGGCAAGCACGGGTGCATTAAACGGTGGAGCGAGATAAGCTGAATCTGAGATTTACAAAAATACCTCTGCAGGCAGAACGGACGGGGCAACAAGCGGTAGAAATCGCTGTCAAGGAAGACAGAAGGGCAGACGAAAGTCTGCAGATTGAAACAAACAGTAAATTTACAGGGAAGTAAGGAGGCCTAGAAATCTGGCGCTGCAATGGTAAGAGAGCATTGAAGAAGGGATGAACTCACCCGAAGCAGAGAGGATTCGGTTTCGGTTGGTCTGAAGGAGAGGATAAGGCAGAAGGAACGGACCTGGTAAAAAGGTTGTATTTGTCATGAGGTTCTTAGCCCATGAAATAATGGGCTTGCATATGGGCTAGCGGGTGGAACCTTTATACATATGCTGAAGTTTATGTACATGCCCTTTTTGTTTTGTGTGCGTGAGCGAAGATGTGCTTGCAGAGTACGAAAATAGATGTGATTTATTATAGGGCTAATCATTAGTTTTATAGGACACGTATTATATCGCAAGGCTAAACTAATAGAAGTATCCGATGTATACAGAACATATTGTGTGTGTGGAAATAATGGACATAAAAATATAAATTTTCAAAAATGTTAATCATGGATTTTTAAAAAATTAAGCGTGCATATAAAAAATCCCAGATGTAGAAAAAAATTCAATGTGTATGTAAAAAGCAGCATAAAAATATATGTGTTAGAAATCAGTAATCATGTATATGAAAAAAATAAGTGTATATATTAGAAATTCCTATTGCAAGAAAGTGTACAATTTTCATGAAAAGTTATACATCAAGAAGTATAAGTTTAAAAGTATCTTAATCATGTATTTGCAAAAAATTAACGTGTATACAAAAATATTCCTGATGTATACAAAATACGTACAATATGTATGGAAAACGTAGACATGGAAAAAAATCAGATTTTTAATCATTTTTTTGGAAAAAACAAAAACTGTATATATATAAATGTTCATGGTATATAGAAAAAATGTACAAGGGAAACCAATGGAAAAGAAAAGGCACAACAAAGAAACAAAGATAAATTGAAGAAAACCGAAGAAAGAAAGAAAGGGAATAAAAAATCAAGTAACAATGAAAGAAATACAAATAACTGGACTGCCTATTTTTTTATTTGGGCAGCCTCTTTTGAATCATAAATTGTATGAAGGCAGTAAGAACGTAAGTTAAGACTGAAGATAACATGTGAAAAACAAAACATTTCCTCAGTAATGAATAATCAGGTGGATCACCATTCTGTAATTTCTACTGCAGTACGCATATATCAGTTATATATTAGAGGAAAAATACTTATATTGGAAGGGTTCAAAGAAGTGTAATTAAAATCCAGTACCGCGCATGTGAATTTTAAACAACACAACATCTGTTTTGCAAAATGGGCTGGTTAATTAAAAAGGAAGATCGACAAGCAAGAATTATCCTTAGGAGGACAGCCCTGGAGTGGCATAGCCAGAACATAAAAAGAAAAAGATACGCGAGGGAAAAGTAGTAGGCAACAAGCGACAGATTGCATGGTGCAAAAGCGTAGACATAGCAGTCTGACTTCTACTTATTTACAGAAACACGTAAATAATGAAGGCTGCCCAATTGAGGTAGATATGTCGGCACTGTGATCTAAGCTCCTAAAGCATGGTGATATTAGCGGATAATAATTCTTGCATGGTACAACTGCAGAGGAACCTGAAGATCTTGAACAGGTGACTGCTCCACTATTAATCCATTTGGAGCAGTCCAAATAGATATGACCTCTGGAATATCTTTGTTTTCATTTGCCCACATGGCACAGTCATAGAACCAAACATCAGGAGAATCATCAACTTAATGGCTGCTGTTTTCTAACATGCAGTGAGGGCTCAGGATGTCTTCAATTATAGATGGGGTGTAAAACTCAGTTGGCAGCCCTGTAGCTCTTATTTGTTCTTTTCGAGAGAGGCTAGAAGATACAGCTCCAGCAGACGTTGACCATTTCTGAACTAAGAACGCACCAAAAGGTAGCTGGATTCCAGCAGCATCAGTAGACAACGTGTGAAACAAAGTTGCAGTTACTGGCCCTTGGAAATATACAAGGTATTGAACCTGCCAACTTGCTTGACTATGGCTTTTCCAGGACATTCAATCTGCATTTGCTGCAAACAGCGTGTTAACTTATCCTCTGTGATAATTTTTCCCTCATCGCAAGACACCAGGAGGAATGATGATTCCAATATCCGCATTTGGTCAGCTGGTATGTCAACATCATTTAAATATGAATGGGAAACCATTCCTTTCTTTAGTGCCCGCAGGAAAGAAGGAATCCTCATGTCTGTTCTTTGAAGAGACTTGTTATGAGGAGTTCCAATATTAATTCTGCCAACACCAATACAAAATGTCTCTGTGTTCTTGTGGCCACTGCTTTGGTTTCTTCCTTTGTCATACTTGCTGGAGACATGAACAAGTATATACCATGGGAATGGCACAGCAGTTCTAACAGCCCATGCCGTGGAATTTACTGATCGAAGCTTGCGAAAGCTGAGATTGGCTTGACTAACATTCTCAACAATGCAATGTGGCTGCAGGGCACGCTCAATTGCTCTTCTAGTCCAAAGATGTAACGGCAAACCATAGATCTTTACCTTTAGATGTGCAATCGCTGTCTCCATCATTTCCTCAATCTGAAAAATAGGGTAACATAGAACTTCAGTCCCATCTAGTGCCATGGTCACTCCACTGGACAGAACCGCACGTGCATAAGTTGTGTTTGCCTCATTCATTAAATCTAGCACCAACCAGGATGCGTTTTCATATGGAGGATACAGATATGGTTGATATGGCAGATGAAGATGTTTCGAAATGAGTGGCGTGACGTGGTGCTCATCCATAGGCAATCCATCCCACCGTGCTAGTATGTAGTGGGAACACAGCTCCACAACCTCTCTGGTCTTGTGTTCTACTGCGCTTATAAAACCTTGTGAAGAATAAATATTATCAATCATGTATCTCTCTGTTAACATTCACTCGCTCAATTGATTGGCTGTGGTAGCAATAAATGTGTTAGGAAGTTAGAAAGATGAAAAGATATGTATGCCTGCTCAAATGGCACTTGGTGTAGCATTAGTAAATTCATACACCTGTGGGTAGGTCGAAAGGCCAGGATTTGTTCTTCTCCATGAGATGCTCTCTGGTAACACTGAATCGATGGGTGAAGAGGGTTGTTTTTTATCTGTTGATGAACAAGGAGAATTGAGTAAAAAGGGTAAATAGTTATTTGTATATTACGCTAGCAAATGTTCATTGATTTGATCTTGGAAGATTAAAGAAAATGAATGTATGTTCATAGCGGAGATATTGAAAGGAAGAATCATAGCGGATGAAACGCACAGATAAATAACACTGTCTTAACACGAGGACATAGACTTTACACTTATACATGTCCAGATTGAAGTTCAGAAAGGATAAAGATTTCTAGGTCGAAGCTATGAGTAGACAGCTTCACATCTTATTTAAGCAACCTAGGAGACTGAACACAACAAACACAGAGCCGCTTCCTAGCAGTGAAGCCATACATATACAGCTTCACATGGCAACGAGACAGTTCAGCAGGCTCAATATGACGCTCATGGGGATGGGACATAGTCATCATCCATGTGTTGATGAATATCATTGACTGAATCTTCATCTGAGTGGCCACTGTAGCTCTGTTCAGGCACTTCATCATCTGAGTACATGCCTTTTTCCCCTAGGAACTGAGATGTCGTAGTTGTAGAGCTCTGAAGTGCAACAATTGAACTGTGAATCTCCATGATAGCTTGCTTCATATTAGAAACACACATTGAGGTAGCAGGGTCTAAGAAAACGGCAGCAAGGTCTTGGATTCTGTTTGATGCATTGCGCACTTGCTCCACATAGTCGCATGCTTCTTTAGTTATCTGCTTGATGGTTTTGCTGTGCTGGTTGATTTCATCTGACTGTTCTAGCAACCTGGCTGATAATCTTGTATGTGCCATCTTCATTTGCTCTAGCTGATAATAGTTATAGTCCACAAGCACCTTACCCTCTTTGTTCTGCATGTATTCGATGGCCTTCTCGGCTGCATGATTCATCGATGCTACCCCACTCTGACATATATGGCTTGATAATTTAGTCCGGCGCGCTGAAGCATGGTACCGTGCTTTTGTGCGGTGAAATTGAATCTCTGTTCTAAATCGATCTTGTGGAAGATGATGCACAAAGTACACTGGTTTAGGGAGACCGAGTTTCTCGAACATTGCTTCAGCCAGTGATGTGCTGGATAGCTCAACCAACTCCATGAGAATAGATCCACAAGATACACTATCGGTGTACTAGAACAGGGGTACCCTAGTACCCCAAACTTGTGCACGGGCAGTTGCAGCACCCCGCGGCAAGGCTTGCCAGGCGAACGCCAAGATCCTCCGTGGTTCCCTTGGAGCCATTCAAGAACAAAGTATTTAAGCTCAGGAGACAAGGCCCCGACAAGAGGAGCTTGCCGGGAAGGCCAACCAAGGCACTCCAAGGAACTTGCCGCGACGCGCCACGCGCTCCGGCAAGGCAACAAGGCCCCGCAAGAGGAGCTTGCCGGGAAGACCAACCAAGGTACCTCGAGGCCCGGTGAGCGACAAGCTTCCGGACCCGACAAGATAACAGCAGCGGCAAGGCGCTTGCCGCGGCAAGCGGCCACTCTGTGCCCACGCTCCAGCGCATCCACCAACGTGTCGCTCTGGGGGCCTCTCCAGGCGCGCGTGGCGGGAGGCTGTGCAGCCAGCGGTGCGCAGTGGCATGCGAAGCTGACAAGATCGCCATCGTGGCGAACGGTGGCGCCCCTAACGGTCCTTTCCTGCACTGTTTGGGCGATTCAGACGGGCATTTAATGCCCTTGTCCCCTGCCGTCAGGGTTAGGTAGGGTGCACTATACAAGTAACTGTACCAACCACCTCGCTTTTTACATTTGTACCCTTCTCTGCATTGCCACCTGTCGGTGACCCCTTTAGCGTATAAAAGGAGGCCCATGCGCAACGTAGAGGGGGTTCAGGGGGTTCGGGAGGTTGGACAGGTTCGACTGGTTCGGAACCCAGAAAAACACTACGCTCTCTCTCTGGAGCAAGAACATAATACAACCAGACAAGCAGCAATAGGGGTGTTATCTCTCCGGAGAGCTCCGATGCTGGGTAAACTGCTCGTGTGCTTCGCCTCGATCTGCTCTTCGTGTGATCTCCGCCCCCCGCCGAACCGAAAGGGGCCCGGTCCGCCGGCCCCATAGGTGTTCGTGGATCAGTTTCCCCGACATCTTTGGCGCGCCAGGTAGGGGGCATCGAGATTGTGTGAACCTGATCCGGCATTCACACGAGCTAGATCTTCATTCCCTTCATCAACATGCCACCGAAGAAGAAGACTTCGGCGGCAGCCGCTCCGTCCACGTCACTTCCGCCACCGTTGGAGCAAACGGGTGGTGGAATGGACGCCGGCGGAAGAATGGACATCGACGAGGAAGCTTATGATGCTGCCAGGTCCAAGGACAAGGCTGCACAAACCTCGGTGACTATACATGTCCCACGCCACTCTCAGGAGGCGCAAGACCAACAGCGTCATGGCACTTGTAGTGCCATACGCATGATAGGCCAAGACCAAGCTGGTGGATCTCGGGGCGCTCAAGACCAGCATGCACGCCAGCGTGCTGGCACGAGCGGGGCATGGTCGCCTGGACGGGATACTGCTCCTTCTAACATCTTTAGAAGTCCGAGCACGTCCCGCTCCTCGCGCCGTCCGCCACTGCCACCCACCACTCCAGCAGAAGCTTTGGCGTGAGCTCAACTGCTCCTAGATTACCCTCCGACGTCGGACAAGATCGACGAATGGAGGGCCACCATTTAGAGTCTCATCGGCTACGCCAACGGCGACACTCCACGGCGGCCGAGCGCGTCGCCGCCGCGGCAGGGTTGACGGACGCGAGCCGGTGGCGACGAAACGGGTGGAGGTGCAACTACCATGCAATCACCACCCCGAAGGCCAAGATCGCCGACTCGCCGGATCCACCTCGACAGCGACTCCACCGCATCGTCGGATCCACGGGCTCGTCGCGATCAGCGCCAAGTTCTTCATGATCGACAACAAGAAGACGCTCGAACTCGCATCGAGCGCCGAAGAGAAGCACGACATCAATCCGACAAGCGCATTGGGCCCTCTGTTGACATGCATGCGCCAGGGGAACCAGGCGATCTGCCGTACGCGGTAGGTTGCCCTGCGTTCACTCGTGAGCTGCGGCAAGTCCAGTGGCCCAGCACGAAGAACTTCAAGCCAGACATACCGGAGAAGTACGACGGCAAGACGCATCCGTCGGAGTTCCTCAGCATCTACACCATTGCGGTGCAGGCTGCCAGGGGACGGGATGACAAGATCCTTGCCAACTACTTCCCGCTGGTGCTCAAGCCCAACGTCAGATCCTGGCTCATGCACTTGCCGGACAACTCCATATCCTCTTGGGCTGATCTGTGCCATCAGTTTGTCGGCGCCTTCACAGGCGGACACAAGCCTCATGGCCAGGAGAGTGATCTTCATCTGCTCGCCCAGAAGGAAGGAGAGCCCCTGCGCAAATACATTCAGAGATTCAGCAGTGTGCAGCACAACATCCCAGACGTCCACCCTGCCGCGGTGATCAGCGCGTTCCATCAGAACGTGCGAAACCGCAGGATGCGGGAGGAAATGGCGATGTGCAAGATCAGGGACGTCAGTGAGTTATATGCACTGGCCGACAAGTGTGCACGTGCTGAGGAAGGGAGGAGACTCCCCGGAGAGAATGTAGGAGCGGGAGGATCTGACAGTGAAGATGCTGCCCTGGCAAAGAAAAACCGGCGGCGGAACAACAGGAAGAGAAAAGGCAAAGAGGTGCTAGTTGTTGAGTAGTCCGGCAACGGTGGTGGCGCCAAGAAAGCCAAAGATGGTGACTTCGGCAAGGAGGTTGCCGCGGAGGTGGCGGCCGCCGACAAGCAGGACGGCACCAACAAGCAGTATTGCAAGATCCACCGCACCAAGGGCCATGATCTCCAGAGCTGCAAAAAAGTCGAGCAGCTTGTTGAGCAACAGAAAGCTGAATACGAGCGGCGCGACAAGGAGAAGGCCCAGGAAGGTGCTGGGGGATCCGGCAAGAAACGTCCCGGCCGAGGAGGACGCCGCGGCAAGGCCAAGCAGTAGCAAGGAGACAGACCTCCTCGTGGCCGCGACAAGGATGAAGATGATGACGACGATGAAGACATGGATGATGAGGAGACTGATGAGAAGGAGTTCTAGAAAGCCACAGAGGTCCTGTGCGTTGACGGTGGTGCTTCTCTGCATACCTCGCACCGTCAGCTCAAGAAGTGGGTGCGGGAAGTTAATGCAGCAGAACCACCCGTCGAGTCACACAAGCCTCTGAAATGGTCCAGCACGCCTATCATCTTTGATATTGAGGACCACCCTGATCGCATAACTGCGGTCGGGTGCTTGCCGATGTTGGTGTCACCAACAATCCACAACCTCAAGGTCACTAAGATGCTAGTTGACGGCGGGGCCGGCTTGAACCTGATCTCCTCCGCGGTGCTCCAGAAACTCCAGATCCCTGACAGCGAGCTCGAAGAGACTGGTACATTTCAAGGAATCAACCCGGGAAGGAGCAAGCCGAAGGGAAAGATCACGTTGCCGGTAACATTTGGCAGCGAGCTGAATTTCAGGACTGAGAGGGTCACGTTTGATGTTGCTGACTTTCCATTACCTTACAATGGAATCCTTGGCCGTCCGGCACTCGCCAAGTTCATGACAGCCTCTCACTACGCGTACAACATACTGAAAATGCCAGGCCCGATAAGTGTCATCTCTGTCCCTGGCGACAAGAAGGATGCTCTTATCCGTGCCGACAAGATCTACCGGGAAGCAGCAGCCGCAGCAGAACGCAAGACACTTGCCGCTGAAGCTCCCGGGGGGAAGAAGAAGACCAAGTCCGGCAAGAGCTCTGATGCCCACTCCGGCAAGCGCACCTCTTCGGAGTGCTGCGCTACCGTCGAGGACGCACCATCGAGCTCCACCGGCAAGTGTAAGAAGGCAATGGCAGCTCCACCTGAGACCAAGAAGGTGTCCGCCAAGGAGGACGGCACTGGTGGTACCTTCACCATCAGCGCCACTCTTGACCCCAAATAGGAAAGCGCGCTTGTTGCTTTCCTGCGGGCGAATGTCGACGTGTTTGCGTGGCAACCGTCTGATATCCCCGGTGTTCCCAGGAAAGTAATTGAGCACCACCTTGCCGTCTGTCCTCATGCGCGGCCCGTCAAGCAGAAAGTCAGGAAACATGCAGTGGAGCACCAAGAATTCATCGCAGAAGAAATCAAGAAGTTGGAATCAGCAGGCCTTGTCAGAGGAGTGCTCCATCCCACGTGGTTAGCCAATCCTGTTGTCGTGCGCAAGGCTAACGGGAAATGGAGGCTTTGTATTGACTTCACTGATGTTAATAAAGCTTGTCCCAAAGACCCATTTCCCTTGCCGCGCATTGACCAGATTGTTGACTCCACAGCCGGATGTGATTTGCTTTCATTTCTTGATGCATACTCAGGATACCATCAGATCTTCATGGCAGAAGAGGATGAAGAGAAAACCGCATTTATCACCCCGTGTGGCACGTACTGCTTCGTATGGATGCCTTTCGGTTTGAAGAATGCTGGTTCAACATTCGCAAGGGTAGTCCACCATGCTTTTGAGCCACAGATGCACAGAAATGTGGAAGCCTACATGGATGACATAGTGGTCAAGAGCAAGAACAGGGCGACCCTGATTCAAGATTTAGACGAGACATTTGCAAATCTACGCAAGATCAACCTCAAGCTTAACCCCGAGAAGTGCGTGTTTGGAGTCCCTTCCGGCAAGCTTCTCGGGTTCTTCGTGTCTCAGCGGGGAATTGAAGCCAATCCCGACAAGATCAAGGCCATTGAGCAGATCGAAGCACCAAAGCGCGTCAAGGATGTACAAAGGCTTGCCGATTGCGTGGCTGCTCTCAGCAGGTTTATCTCTAGATCCGCTGAGCGCGCCCTGCCATTTTTCAAAATTTTGAAAAAGGCAGGTCCAATAAAATGGACTCCGGAGGCGGAGGCTGCACTGCAGGACTTGAAGAGATAACTGTCCTCCACTCCAACACTTGTCGCACCTAAGACGCAAGAGAAGTTGCTGCTGTATATAGCGGCAACCAATCAAGTGGTTAGTGTTGCGTTAGTGGTGGAGAGGGAGGCAGATGATGAGCCAACAACCACGGCAGATGCATCCAGCGACAAGCAGGGGGCTTCGCCGACAAGCTCTGGTCCCGACAGAGATGGATCTGCGCAGGAGCATGATAAGATGCAGAAGAGAATGGTGCAACGTCCAGTTTACTTTGTCAGTTCCCTTCTACAGGGGGCTAGATCAAGGTACTCTGGTGTGCAGAAGTTGCTTTTCGACCTCCTCATGGCCTCGAGAAAGCTGCGCCATTACTTCCAAGCACATGAGATCACAGTCGTCACTCGCTTTCCGCTGAAGAGGATACTGCAAAATCCAGAAGCGACAGGCAGGATTGTCGAGTGGGCGCTGGAACTGTCAAGCTTTGGCCTCAAGTTTGAGAGCACTTCAACTATCCAAAGCAGAGCATTGGCAGAGTTCATAGCAGAATGGACGCCAACACCAGATGAAGAAATTCGAGAGACGAGCATCCCCGTCAAAGAGGCAAGCAAAGAGTGGCTGATGTACTTTGATGGTGCCTTCTCGCTACAAGGCGCCGGTGCGGGCGTGCTGCTTGTCGCGCCCACCGGAGAGCACCTCAAGTACGTAGTCCAGATGCACTTTCCCAAGGAGCAAGCAACCAACAATACTGCAAAGTATGAAGGATTGCTTGCCGGTCTCAGAATCGCAGCAGACCTTGGGATCAAGAAGCTCATTGTCAGGGTGACTCACAGCTTGTTCGTCCGCCAAGTGAACAAGAACTACCAGAGTCCATTGATGGAAGCATATGTTGATGAAGTGAGGAAGCTAGAAGAGCACTTTGATGGCCTACAGATGGAGCATATCCCAAGAGCTCAGAATGACATTGCTGATGGCCTGTCAAAGTGCGCCGCACTAAAGTTACCTGTGGAACCAGGGATCTTTGTGCTCAAGTTGACTCAACCATCCGTAACACCATCAACTGGACAAAGCAAGAAGAGGAAGTTGGTTTCTGGTGACTACTTTCCGGCAGAGCTCCCCGAAGCCGCCGCCAAGAAAGTCCCCAAGATCAACACTAAGGATGCTGAGGGGCAGTCTGCTCCGGCAAGCCTTATGGTTTGTTCCGTTGAAGCAGACGCTCCCGACAAGTTTTGCTCCGGCAAGCTTGCCGGGGAACATCAAGCTCCGGCAGGGCCGCAAGTCCTTGCCATAGAAGCGGATGTTCCCGCAGCAGCAGATGTGCCTTTAGTCCTTGTTGTCGAGCCACAAGCTCCAGCATGGGCACAGTAGATTGTCCATTTCCTTCAGACAGGAGAACTTCCCGAAGAGCAAGAAGAAGCGGAAAAAGTAGCCCGGCAGTCAAGTATGTACCAGTTTGTCGATAGCATACTGTACAGAAGAAGACTCAACGGTGTGAAATTGAAGTGTATTTGCCAGGAAGACCGACAAAAGCTGTTGGCAGAGATACATGGAGGCATATGTGGCCACCACATTGGCGCAAGAGCACCTGCCGGCAAAGCTTTCCGGCAAGGTTTCTTTTGGCCGACAGCCCTCCAGGATGCAACTGCACAACTAACCAAGTGTGAAGCGTGCTAGTTCCACTCCAAACAGATACACCAGCCAGCTCAAGCTCTCCAGACAATCCCTTTATCCTGGCCATTTTCAGTTTGGGGGCTCGATATCCTCGGCCTTTTCCCCCGAGCTGTCGGGGGCTTTGAGTACTTGTACGTCGCAATCAACAAGTTCACAAAGTGGCCGAAAGTGCAGCCAGTGAGGAAGGTGACAACACAGTCAGCAGTCAAGTTCTTCAGGTCAATTGTTTGCCGTTTTGGGATCCCTAGCAGGGTCATCACCGACAACGGCACGCAATTCACGAGCCGCACCTTCATGCAGTACGTACAAGACCTTGGCGCCAAGGTCTGCTTCGCTTCTGTTGCTCATCCGAGAAGCAACGGTCAAGCAGAGAGGGCAAATGCTGAAGTGCTGCGTGGGCTCAAGACCAGAACTTTCGACAGGCTGCGCAAGTGCGGAAGAAACTGGATCGAGGAGCTGCCGGTGGTTCTTTGGTCGATCAGAACGACGCCAAATCGAGCCACTGGCCAGACGCCTTTCGCTCTAGTCTATGGAGCGGAGGCAGTTCTCCCCACGGAACTCGTATACGGACCGCCTCGAGTGCTTGCTTATGATGAGCTTGAGCAAGAACAACTGCGACAAGACGACACGCTGCTCCTTGAGGAAGATCATCTTCAGGCTGCTGTACGAGCTGCTCGATACCAGCAAGCTTTGCGCCGCTACCATAGCCGCAAAGTTAAGGCCAGAAGCTTCGAGGAAGGCGACCTTGTTCTTCGGCGCGTTCAGTCCGCCAAGAATTCCAACAAGTTGACGCCGAAGTGAGAAGGCCCTTATCGGGTGAAACGAGTCACAAGGCCCGGCGCTGTCCGCCTTGAGACCGAAGATGGCATTCCGGTGAGCAACTCCTGAAACATAGAACATCTTCGTAAGTTTTCCTGTAGGGCGCGGTTGCCGGAACCCGTTCCGGCAACCACCTTTTGTACAAGTCTTGCCGCTGTTGCATGTAATCCTTTGTACAAAGCCGGGCGCAGATCCCGTGCATAAGTAAAACCCCATGTGCTCCGCACAACTTGTCCATTTCATGCATTAGTTTCTTTCTTGCATGCGTTATCTGACACTTTGTGAAGCACCTACATCCGGTAAGCAATAACGAGCCGAAGGGCTCCATATCATTATTTTCTCTTCTTTCTTCTTTTTCAACAAAGGAAAAGAAGGTTCCCTCGCACACAAGTTTGCCGGGGGGAAGGAGAAGATTGTGGTATGGACCAGGCGTCGTTCAAGCAAAGTTTTGCCTTGCCGGGAAGCAAACGACAGAAAAGCTAAGTTGCCAAAGTTTGAGCAATCAGTTTTTAAATTTTTGAGTTATCTTCCTCGAACGACCCTGCTTTGTATGGAAAACCTGTGCGCGGAGGAACCAACTCGTGGCTAGTTGCGCCCTTACTTTGTTTCGAGTCCGCTCAACAACTTAAGTGTGCTGCATCTAGTCGCGACAAGGTTTCTTGTCGGAAGCAGCGCCGCTAGCAGGCTGCTGACGTTCCGCACTCAGCGCTCGCGGCTCGGGTGCCTGCGCCGACAAGTTCCCTAGAAGCGTAGGGTAAAAATATACAAAGGAAGGAATCTAGTAGAGGAAATAACATAGCAATTGATAACAGAAATAAAGTTATATTACAAGATAACTTGTCGCAGCTCTAACAGACTGTTTTCATAACATGATTAGCAGCGACAAGGGAAAAGAAGAAATGGGCGGCCTAGTCTACGCGATCGCCCTCAACCCTCTTGATCTCGCTCACCTTGTCCACAATGGGTGCGACAAGGGCCTTGAGTGCGCCCCAATCGGCGTCTGGCGGCGGAGGTTCGTGAAGATGGAGTAGTAGCAACCAGCAAGGGGGAACGAACTGCCCCTGTTTCCTCTGCTTATAAAGAGGGACGGGGCGGACGTTTCACCCTTCCGAATAAAGAACCACCCACGATCTCTCCCACGATGCCGCATTCAACGCGTGCCGTTAGGGGAGAGCGCGGTGGATACGGAGCGAGATTCAGCGTGGCCCAGTCCGCGTGTGCCCGTGCCCTGTCTTGGGCTTGGCCCAACAGCGCTCGGCACCGTGTCTGGCCCAGGCCCGGGGGCTCCTGTCGGTGTACTAGAATAGGGGTACCCTAGTACCCCGAACTTGTGCACGGGCAGTTGCAGCACCCCGCGGCAAGGCTTGCCGGGCGAACGCCAAGATCCTCCGTGGTTCCCTTGGAGCCATTCAAGAACAAAGTATTTAAACTCAGGAGACAAGGCCCCCGCAAGAGGAGCTTGCCGGGAAGGCCAACCAAGGCACTCCAAGGAACTTGCCACGACGCGCCACGCGCTCCAGCAAGGCAACAAGGCCCCGGCAAGAGGAGCTTGCCGGGAAGACCAACCAAGGTACCTCGAGGCCCGGTGAGCGACAAGCTTCCGGACCCGACAAGATAACAGCAGCGGCAAGGCGCTTGCCGCGGCAGGCGGCCACTCTGTGCCCACGCTCCAGCGCATCCACCAACGTGTCGCTCTGGGGGCCTCTCCAGGAGCGCGTGGCGGGAGGCTGTGCAGCCAGCGGTGCACAGTGGCATGCGAAGCTGACAAGATCGCCATCGTGGCGAACGGTGGCGCCCCTAACGGTCCTTTCCTGCACTGTTTGGGCGATTCAGACGGGCATTTAATGCCCTTGTCCCCTGCCGTCAGGGTTAGGTAGGGTGCACTGTACAAGTAACTGTACCAACCACCTCGCTTTTTACATTTGTACCCTTCTCTATGTTGCCACCTGTCGGTGACCCCTTTAGCGTATAAAAGGAGGCCCATGCGCAACATAGAGGGGGTTCAGGGGGTTCGGGAGGTTGGACAGGTTCGACTGGTTCGGAACCCAGAAAAACACTACGCTCTCTCTGGAGCAAGAACATAATACAACCAGACAAGCAGCAATAGGGGTGTTATCTCTCCGGAGAGCTCCGAAGCTGGGTAAACTGCTCGTGTGCTTCGCCTCGATCTGCTCTTCGTGTGATCTCCGCCCCCCGCCGAACCGAAAGGGGCCCGGTCCGCCGGCCCCATAGGTGTTCATGGATCAGTTTCCCCGACATACACCCGGAGGGCTGGCAGAAGGTATAAACACAGCTTCCATTAAGAACAATAAGCACTGAGCTTTAGATCATATATATGCACTAACAATTAAGGAACTTTGTACTGAACGCATTTATATGGACAGCGTATTGTAAAGCAGGAGTATGGCTGGAGTTAAAGTATAAGGATATACCTTGGTAATTAGATTTGTCCTGGGTGGAGGATCTTGTTGCCCTTGGTGAGCATCAGATCGGATGAACGGATCTAAGATGCAAGAAATCAAAACGAGTCAAAGAGAGAGAGAGAGAGGGATGGGGATTTCTCCAGCCAGAAACACCACGGGGGAATGAGAAGGAGGGAGCGAGAGGTTTTCATGAGGATTACCTGCAACTTGGCTGGCTGGGAGCTCCTCTGCTTGCGGGGGATCCAGGTGACCGCGGGTACAGTGCAGGTAGAGAGCAGACGAGGGTGAGCGGACGAGGGTGAGCATATGTGGGAAGGAGATAAGAACGGGGCAGCAGACATGACTATTTTTTTAGAGCAACAGGATAAGGTTGGGTGGATGTGGCATGCTAGAAGAATGGCCTCGGTTATGGATCGATAGAAATGCCATTGGGCCATAGAGTAATATTAGACAATATTGCAATATATTGGTACTATAAAGTTGTAACGCCCCGAGACCGATGTGCCAGGTGTCCTCCAGTTATTCGCCAGCGTTGCCATGTCATTTGCTTGCGTGTTGCTTTTCATCATGCCATCATGTGCATTGCATCATCATGTTTTCGAAACTTGCATCCGTTCGGGTTCCCCCAGTTCTGTCCGTTATCCGTTCTGAGCCCAGACACACTTGCACGCGCCCGCGGCATATCCAAAATATTATTTTATAAGTGGCCGGAAAATGTTCTCGGAATGGGATGAGAGTTGACGCGTGGTCTTATTTTAGTGTAGCTAGACCGCATGTCAAGTTTCATCGCATTCGGAGTTCGTTTGATGCCCCAACGGTTAACTATAGCGGCAATATAGCCGGTCAAACGTCGGATGTTTTCGGTCTCCGGAAACAGTTGCCGGGCTGCACTCCTCCCCTCTCATCTCAGTCCAACCCATTTTTCACAACCCACCTGCAGCCCACCTAGTCCATCCTCCTTCCCCTCTTCGCTTTCGGAGTTGTCCGATGCGACCGCTCGGTCCGAAACCCTCTCTGCACAGTGCATCGAACCCCTCACGTGCGCGTCCGAAATTGTCCCGGACCCGACCCGGACTGTCGCCACCGTTGTGTCCGGATCATCCCCAAACGTCTACAAAACGTCACCGTTTTCTTATTTGGACTTCCTAGCTATTTTATTCGCGATCGTTCGATTGCGATCGGAGGGACGTTATACCCCTAAGTCTAACCCACCTACTATATATAGCTAGTCTAACCCTAGACCAAATCCCTAATTTCTAGGGATCCATCCCACCGCCGCCACTCTCTTCATCGGATTCCACACCAAACCACTCCCGATCCAAAATTCCTCCCAGTCTCGTTTTCCCCAACGAGCCAATCACCACAGCCCCGCCTGACCAACCCCTCGTCCCCGTACGCCATCATCCTTCGTGCCCGATCTAGACGCCCGCAGCTCCCGTGCACTCCCCTGCCCGAGCAGCCTCCACGCCGACCCCATCACCCTCCTCCCGTGCTTCCGCGCGCTGTCGCGCGCTGCCGCAATCAGCAGCACCACCAGAGTTCCCCTCGCCGTCGAGCACCACCACCAGCGCCGGTCGCCGCCGCCCCATTCGTATTCCAGCGAGGCGAGGAACCAAGCTCCATTCACCGCAGCGCCCTGCATCGCCCGAAGCTGCCCCTGTGCTCCCGTCGAACCTGCAGCCAACACCTCGTTCTACAGCCATGGCGCCGGCGGCCTCTCTCGCGTCGCTGTGCCTCCTCTTCATTGAACTAGAAGGTTCACGTCGTGACCAGCTGTCTCCCTTCCCCTGCTGCCTCCTTTCCCTCCTCCTCCTTCTCTATTATCTCTCTGCTCTCAAACTCTCCTCTGTACCCGCAGGGAACGGCATTGCCGCTGTTGTAGTTCCGTCCGCAGCCGGATCTGGTGCTGCCGCACCTACAGGTCGTCGCCTTGACAAGCTCCGCCGCCTGACCTCGGAACGGCCAGGTCCGGCCGGCCTCCGTCAGCTTCGCCGTGCGCCAAGTTCGTCGCCGTCGTCCGAAGCCTCGCTGCCGGCCTCTACTTCTTCTGATTCGAGCGCGAGGAAGAGCAAGGCGTGTCCCTCGTTGACCCTCTGGTTCGATGACCGCCCGAGCCAATGCACGCGTCGAACTCCGTCCTGCCGCGAGGGCCGCTTCCAGCGCCCCTGGCCTGCCTCCTACGCGCCTCCAGGCCCAGCGCGCCCCTTCGCGGCCTGCCAGGCCTATCGTTCTACTGGGCCAGGCCCATGGCCAAAGTGAGCAGCCCCTCCAGCGCCCCCTTTCCTGTGCACTGTTGGGCCGGCCAGCAGATTCGGCCCAGTGTGATTTTTTTCCAGATCTGTGTATTTGTCTATTATCCAGAGTACTGCAGTTTTACAGAAAAACCCTCCATGTTCATGCATTTAATATCTCACAAACCGTGCATCGGATTAAAATAAGTTATATATGAAACTTGCTTAGAATTTTGTGTAGTTTCATAATATGCCACTTTCATCTATGTTTAAAATGTTTAAAATGATGTTTGTTTAAAATTTCCCCTATGCCATGTTAAGATGCTTTAATTCATAACTAATCAACCGTAGCTCGGAATATAATAATCTTTATATGTAAATGGGGTGGAAAAATGCCTAGTTTAACATGGTGGCATCACTTTGCATGTTTAATAACTCTAAAATTGTGTTTAGGGCAGATCAGTACCATAACCAAGATATGCATATGGGGATTTACCGGAATTGTTGTTCGTTGCTTCCGGCCTCATTTAACCTTGACTAGATAGGTAGTTTTACTTTGCTTCACCCTCTTGCCATGTTTAACAACATTTAATATTGTTGGGTACAAAAACAAGATCGAACTAAATAACTTGAATGTGGTGTTTCGTCGATATGCAACGGAGTTGCATTTGAGCTCCATTTAATTTGTAGGATTGTTTGTGCATTTTTCCATGCCATGCCTCATTAAACCGGACATGCATCATACTTGATTGTGCATCATGCCATGATTATGTGGTGGTTGTTTACTATATTGTTTGCTTTCTTTCCGGTGTTGCTTCTTCGGGTTAGTTCCGGTAACGTTGCGTTTGTGAGGATCCGTTGGCTACGTCCATTTATCTTCTTCATGGACTCGTTCTTCTTTCTTGCGGGATTTCAGGCAAGATGACCATACCCTCGAAATCACTTCTATATTTGCTTGCTAGATGTTCGCTCTTTTGCTATGCCTATGCTGCGATACCTACCACTTGCTTATCATGCCACCCATATTGTTGAACCCAACCTCTAACCACCTTGTCCTAGCAAACCATTGATTGGCTATGTTACCGCTTTGCTCAGCCCCTCTTATAGCGTTGTTAATTGCATGTGAAGATTGAAGTTTGTTCCTTGTTGGAACATGGAGATGTTGTTCCTTGTTGGAACATGTTTGACTTGTTGGGATATCACAATATATCTTATCTAATTAATGCATCTATATACTTGGTAAAGGGTGGAAGGCTCGGCCTTATGCCTGGTGTTTTGTTCCACTCTTTCCGCCCTAGTTTCCGTCATATCGGTGTTATGTTCCCGGATTTTGTGTTCCTTACGCGGTTGGGTGATAATGGGAACCCCTTGACAGTTCGCCTTGAATAAAACTCCTCCAGCATGGCCCAACATTGGTTTTACCATTCGCCACCTAGCCTTTTCTTTCCCTTGTGTTCTGCAGACTCAAGGGTCATCTTTATTTTAACCCCCCCGGGCCAGTGCTCCTCTGAGTGTTGGTCCAACTGAGCGATGTCCGAGGCTACCAGGGGCAACTCTGGGCTGGCTTACCCGATGTCTTGCTCATCCGGTGTGCCCTGAGAACGAGATATGTGCAGCTCCTATCGGGATTTGTCGGCACATCTGGGTGGCTTTGCTGGTCTTGTTTTACCATTGTCGAAATGTCTTGCAACCGGGATTCCAAGTCTGATTGGGTCTTCCCGCTAGAAGGAATATCCTTCGTTGACCGTGAGAGCTTGTCATGGGCTAAGTTGGGACACCCCTGCAGGGATTTGAACTTTTGAAAGCCGTGCCCGCGATTATGGGCAGATGGGAATTTGTTAACGTCCGATTGTAGAAAACCTGAAGTTGACCTTATTTAAAATGCATCAACCGCGTGTGTAACCGTCATGGTCTCTTTCCGGCGGATTCCGGGAAGTGAACACGGTGTTGGAGTTATGCTTGACGTAGGTTGTTTTAGGATCACTTCTTGATCATACTTTTATCGACCGTGCTTTGCCTTCTCTTCTCGCTCTCATTTGCGTATGTTAGCCACCATATATGCTAGTCGCTTGCTGCAACTCCACCTCATACCTTTACCTTACCCATAAGCTTAAATAGTCTTGATCGCGAGGGTGCGAGATTGCTGAGTCCCCGTGGCTCACAGATACTTCCAAAACCAGCTTGCAGGTGCCGATGAGTCCGTGCAGATGACGCAACCAAGCTCAGGAGGAGCTCGATGAAGATCTTATCCTTTGTGTCGTTTCGTTCTAGTTGATCAGTAGTGGAGCCCAGTTGGGGTCGATCGGGGACCGTTGTCGCATTTGGGGTTCTTCCTTTATTTTGGTTCCCTAGTCGGACCTTGATTGTATTTGGTTGATGTAATGCTTTATTCATGTAATTGTGTGAAGTGGCGATAGTAAGCCAACTATGTATCTTTTTCCCTTTATGTATTACATGGGTTGTGTGAAGATTACCTCACTTGTGACATTGCTTTCAATGCGGTTATGCCTCTAAGTCGTGCTTCGACACGTGGGAGATATAGCCGCATCGAGGGCGTTACAAGTTGGTAATCAGAGCCTTCCCGACCTTAGGAGCCCCCACTGATTGATTGTTTTTAGCAGCCGTTGTTGAGTCTAGAAAAATGTTTTGAGTCATTTAGGAATTATATATCGGAGAGTTTAGGAATTCTTTTTACTCCCCAGTCTCCTCATCGCTCTGGTAAGGCATCCTGACGTAGAGTTTTGACTCTTCTCTTCTCAAATTTCACTAAAAAAAGTTAGGATCACGGGGGTATCTTGGAATCGTTCCGATGGTTTTGTGACGAGAACATTGGCTTGGTGCCTCCTGTCAGGGGTTTCGTGGAAGTGTCCCAGGGAGTTGAGCTCTGAGGTGTTGTCGTCACAATTTTATCATTGCAGTTCTGGAATACCTGAGTTTAGTTTCGCCGACATCGAAAATCTCTCTTATGCAGTTGTTGGTGAGATAACCTCGACGCCACCCAGTACTGGGGCAGGAGTTCGGGAGTATCGCCATAACTTGTATAACGGATGCTTTTCGAAGGTTGAGGTAGATGATTTCCGAAGGTTTCTTGGTTATGTGTTGAAGGATGGATACAGCTGGATGTAGGATTTGCTAGATTTGGGTGAGATATTATGCTTCCCCTATATCCCCAACACCTGATTGCATAACCGGAAAATTTCCGGAGTTTCATAGGTGGGAATTCAAGTAGCTCTTAGGATATCTTTCCGACAGATGTATGATATGAAATTGGGGTTCGACATCTAGTCGTCCGCCTATTCACGGTCGGTTTTATAGTGGTCTCGTTGTGTCTTAAAGAGTCCTTGGCTATGCCGACTCGGGGACGCTTCGTATGTCATGTGTACTGCCTTGTACATGATGGTGTTGTACGATCGAGCCCGTGTAGGCCCCACCACGAAAACTTCGGACGAAATCTCTATCATATGTTTGTTCCGGCTTATCTCGCAAGCCAATCCTTTGTTTTGTTTTGAGTTGTGGTATTCGAGTTGCTTCGAAGTCAAGTGTTGATTCCATACCTTTCCTAAGCGGTGTTCTCATATTTCTATGTGAATACTAATCCTTCATGATAATCGAGATTGTCATGTCAATCCTTTTCAACCGTCGTGTTTTCTCTTCAAGTGGATCCGATCCTTTTCAACATCCGCAAGATCAACTCAAGCTTTCTCAACGGTGTTTGTTTCATTCGTCCCAAGTTGTCTTTGTTTTCCCGCCCACCCACCCTTTTTCTTCAAGGATTCAGATTTCTTAATCAAGTATCTTTTTTATTGATGTGAAGTCTCTCCATTCTTTTCCGTCAATGTTCTTATCCGTTGATTCTCAGGAAGATACTAACGGAGCTTCAAGTTCATCACTCTTTGTTTTTTTTCTTCTTTGGTGGATTCAAGTCAAGCTTTGTCGATCATATTCCTTTCATTGTTTCAAATGCTTTCCATGCCGTTGCACCTCTTAATCATCCACCTCTTGCTATTTTGTATCTGGAGTGCTGAAGATATATCAGAAGATTCATGCTTCTACTCTTAATCCATTCAACCTATTTCGAGGATGTTATCTCTTTCAAGCCATTTAATTCAACCAGCGCAATCTTTCTTCAAATCATCTCAATGGTGTATCTTTTGAGTGGGCCCTAACCCACAGGTTTTTCCCAGGATCTTACCTGACTCTTCTAATTCTCCCGGAGCTTTTCAAATTCATCTCAAAGTTTGACGTAAGTATGATTTGTCATCAGTCAAATGTCTTTCTCTAAGATCTCTCAGATCCTTTTTTTTCATCGTTGGTTCAACCTTTCTAATTGTCATTCCGGAGTGCCTCAGCAATTCATGTTGGTGTTTCTCATCGTCATTCTCGGATTTTGAAGACCAAAGAAGAGTTTTTCCTCCATATCTTACCCCATTCTCTTCATGTTTCATGGTTCTAGCTTTTGCCATCCTCTCATAATTGTTTTCTAATGTGAGATTTCTTTTCACCCATCCGGAGCAATTCAAGAGTCTTCTCAGTTTGATTACCCAGAGTCCATCATTTCAGGTTTATTCATTCTCAGGTGTCAGTTACCATTCTCCTATTTAACCGGTCCTTCGTTCTAGTGATCTTCAATCAGTTCGTGATCCCTTCGTTCTCATGTATCTAAATTCTCTCAAGTGTCTTCGTTCATGTCACAATTCTTCCTGGTGTTTCTTTATCTTTTCTTCGTTCATTTCCAATTAATACGGTGGTTCATTCAAGATCTCTTCCTTGGTTATCATATCAATTCATTCGTTCTTCCAAACCCTCCAGGTGGTTCGTTCTATACCTTCCCAAGTTGGCGCGATATCTACCTTAATCCTTTCTACAAGAATAAGTAGTATGCCAAATCCGTTGTTTGTCATCAATTTAAATTGGTGAAGGATACGCATAACGTAATTCTTGTTCTTGTTCATCCAAGTGATTAATTCCTTATTTCGAAGGTTCATCAAATTCCTGATTTCAATTGTGTCATCTTCTCTTTTTCCCGGAGTTCCAAGCTCTTGCAATTTTATCATCATAGAGATCCATATAAATCATTACAAGGCTTCACCTTGTGTTTTCAACTTCTTTTTCCTTCTGTTTGATCATCTTTTGTTACCGGAGTTCTTCATGGAGGTTCTACATGATGGCTCATCAAGGATTTAATTCCTTCTCGAAGTGTTCATTGAGATTCTTTTCAGATGAGCTCAAGTTTTCTTCATCTTGCAATCCGGAGTGCAATTCTTTTTGCCTTATCTTTTGAGGTGGTGTTATGTCATTGTTGACAATTTCCCTTCATGTTTCATGATTCAAAACTTGTTAGGAATGAGATATTTTAAATCCATCAATCTCGTCATTGGAGTTATCTTGGGTTATATTCCACCTAAAGCCTTCCCTGAGGATTGTTGCTATCCATGGTGCTCATAAATGACCCAAGTTTTTCATTTATCCTCCTGGTGAAGTAAGTTTCTCGTCTCCTTGTTCTTATCAATCCAATCTTATTTTTGCTAGTGGCAGAATTTCACCTCAAGATTTTGAGATGTTTTCCATAAGCCCACAACAAAGATTACTCTTTTCGTTGTTGGTTTTCCAACAACTCTGTTCGACCCTTCTCCTAAAGATGCTTTTCAAGCTCATTTGAGGTAAATATGTTCTTTTCTCCTTCGTTCTTTTGATTACATTCTTACATTTGTTCTGGAGGCATTGTGATGTCGCTATATTCGACCCATCATCTTGTGTTATCAAGATCATGTTCAATTCCGTCCATTTGCAGTTGGAGTGCTGTCCAAATTATATCATTCTTTTTCCTTCTCTATCTTGTTTTAACCGGAGTGTGGTGGCTATCATCCCTCTTCTAACCGGAGTCTCATCCAAGTGCTTTCATTTTGCCAAGTTCATATTATTGTCTTCCATTTCCAACCGGAGTGTTGTCGTTATTGATCCTTATTGTTCCTCGTACATCTCATTTTTAACCGGAGTGTTGTGCCCTTTTGCTCAAGTTCTTTTGCCTTATCAAGACTTGCAACTATTTTCAACCGGAGTGCTGTCTGAGATCTTTCTTACCCTTTGTTCCATTCATTCAATAGTTCCGGAGGCAGTGTGTTGTGATTTCATCAAGTATCTTCTAATCTTATCAAGTTCTTATTCAATTCTTTTTCTTTTCAATCGGAGTGCTGCCCGAAATTGTTCTCCCTTGTTCCTCTTTTCTAACGGAGTGTTTTTAGCTTCGTCATCTCCATTGTATTCTTTTCTCGAAATGACTTAACCTTTTCAAGGTTCTTTGGTTTCACTCGTTCGTCAAAGAAGCAACTTAGTTTTACCTATTCTCTTTCCCTTCCGTTTTTCCCTCCGGTGCCATTCTAGATCTCGGGACGAGATCCTCTCGTAGTGGTGGAGTGTTGTAACGCCCCGAGACCGATGTGCCAGGTGTCCTCCAGTTATTCGCCGGCGTTGCCATGTCATTTGATTGCGTGTTGCTTTTCATCATGCCATCATGCACATTGCATCATCATGTTTTCAAAACTTGCATCCGTCCGGGTTCCCCCAGTTCTGTCCGTTGTCCGTTCTGAGCCCAGACACACTTGCACGCGCCCGCGGCATGTCCGAAATATTATTTTATAAGTGGCTGGAAAATGTTCTCAGAATGGGATGAGAGTTGACGTGTGGTCTTATTTTAGTGTAGCTAGACCGCCTGTCAAGTTTCATCGCATTCGGAGTTTGTTTGATGCCCCAACGGTTAACTTTAGCGGCAATATAGCCGGTCAAACATCGGGTGTTTTCGGTCTCCGGAACCAGTTGCCGGGCTGCACTCCTCCCCTCTCATCTCAGTCCAACCCATTTTCACAACCCACCTGCAGCCCACCTAGTCCATCCTCCTTCCCCTCTTTGCTTTTGGAGTTGTCCGATGCGACCGCTCGGTCCGAAACCCTCTCTGCACAGTGCATCGAACCCCTCACGTGCGCGTCCGAAATTGTCCCGGACCCGACCCGGACTGTCGCCACCGTTGTGTCCGGATCATCCCCAAATGTCTACAAAACGTCACCATTTTCTTATTTGGACTTCCTAGCTATTTTATTCACGATCGTTCGATTGCGATCGGAGGGACGTTATACCCCTAAGTCTAACCCACCTACTATATATAGCTAGTCTAACCCTAGACCAAATCCCTAATTTCTAGGGATCCATCCCACCGCCGCCACTCTCTTCATCGGATTCCACACCAAACCACTCCCGATCCAAAATTCCTCCCAGTCTCATTTTCCCAACGAGCCAATCACCACAGCCCCGCCTGACCAACCTCTCGTCCCCGTACGCCGTCCTCCTTCGTGCCCGATCTGGACGCCCGCAGCTCCCATGTGCTCCCCTGCCCGAGCAGCCTCCACGCCGACCCCATCGCCCTCCTCCCATGCTTCCGGCGCTGCCGCAATCAGCAGCACCACCGGAGTTCCCCTCGCCGTCGGGCACCACCACCAGCGCCGGTCGCCGCCGTCCCGTTCATATTCCAGCGAGGCGAGGAACCGAGCTCCATCCGCCGCAGCGCCCTGCATCGCCCGAAGCCGCCCCTGTGCTCCCGTCGAACCTGCAGCCAACACCTCGTTCTACAGCCATGGCGCCGCCGGCCTCTCTCGCGCCGCTGTGCCTCCTCTTCATCAAACCAGAAGGTTCACGTCGTGACCTGCTGCCTCCCTTCCCCTGCTGCCTCCTTTCCCTCCTCCTCCTTCTCTATTATCTCTCTGCTCTCAAACTCTCCTCTGTACCCGCAGGGAATGGCATTGCCGCTGTTGTAGTTCCGTCCACAGCCGGATCTGGTGCCACCGCACCTGCAGGTCGTCGCCTTGACAAGCTCCGCCGCCTGATCTCGGAACGGCCAGGTTCGGCCGACCTCTGTCAGCTTCGCCATGCGCCAAGTTCGTCGTCGTCGTCCGAAGCCTCGCTGCCGGCCTCTACTTCTTCTGATTCGAGCGCGAGGAAGAGCAAGGCGTGTCCCTCGTTGACCCTCTGGTTCGACGACCGCCCGAGCCAACGCACGCGTCGAACTCTGTCCTACCGCGTGGGCCGCTTCCAGCGCCCCTGGCCTGCCTCCTACGCGCCTCCAGGCCCAGCGCGCCCCTTCGCGGCCTGCCAGGCCTCTCGTTCTACTGGGCCAGGCCCATGGCCAAAGTGAGCAGCCCCTCCAGCGCCCCCTTTCCTGTGCATTGTTGGGCCAGCCAGTAGATTCGGCCCAGTGTGATTTTTTTCCAGATCTATGTATTTATCTATTATCCAGAGTACTGCAGTTTTACAGAAAACCCCTCCATGTTCATGCATTTAATATCTCACAAACCGTGCATCGGATTAAAATAAGTTATATATGAAACTTGCTTAGAATTTTGTGTAGTTTCATAATATGCCACTTTCATCTATGTTTAAAATGATGTTTGTTTAAATTTGCCCCTATGCCATGTTAAGATGCTTTAATTCATAAGTAATCAACCGTAGCTCGGAATCTAATAATCTTTATATGTAAATGGGGTGGAAAAATGCCTAGTTTAACATGGTGGCATCACTTTGCATGTTTAATAACTCTAAAAATTGTGTTTAGGGCAGATCAGTACCATAACCAAGATATGCATATGGGGGTTTACCGGAATTGTTGTTCGTTGCTTCCGGCCTCATTTAACCTTGACTAGATAGGTAGTTTTACTTTGCTTCACCCTCTTGCCATGTTTAACAACATTTAATATTGTTGGGTACATAAACGAGATCGAACTAAATAACATGAATGTGGCGTTTCGTCGATATGCAACGGAGTTGCATATTGAGCTCCATTTAATTTGTAGGATTGTTTGTGCATTTTGCCATGCCATGCCTCATTAAACCGGACATGCATCATACTTGATTGTGCATCATGCCATGATTATGTGGTTGTTGTTTACTATATTGTTTGCTTTCTTTCCGGTGTTGCTTCTTCGGGTTAGTTCCGGTAACGTTGCGTTTGTGAGGATCCGTTGGCTACGTCCATTTATCTTCTTCATGGACTCGTTCTTCTTCCTTGCGGGATTTCAGGCAAGATGACCATACCCTCGAAATCACTTCTATCTTTGCTTGCTAGATGTTCTCTCTTTTTCTGTGCCTATGCTGCGATACCTACCACTTGCTTATCATGCCACCCATATTGTTGAACCCAACCTCTAACCCACCTTGTCCTAGCAAACCGTTGATTGGCTATGTTACCGCATTGCTTGTTGGAAATATGCCCTAGAGGCAATAATAAAAGCATTATTATTATATTTCTTTGTTCATGATAATTGTCTTTATTCATGCTATAATTGTGTTATCCGGAAATCGTAATACATGTGTGAATAACAGACACCAACATGTCCCTAGTAAGCCTCTAGTTGACTAGCTCGTTGATCAATAGATAGTCATGGTTTCCTGGCTATGGACATTGGATGTCATTGATAACGGGATCACATCATTAGGATAATGATGTGATGGACAAGACCCAATCCTAAACATAGCACAAGATCGTATAGTTCGTTTGCTAGAGTTTTTGCAATGTCAAAGTATCTCTTCCTTCGACCATGAGATCGTATAACTCCTGGATGCCGTAGGAGTGCTTTGGGTGTATCAAACGTCACAACGTAACTGGGTGACTATAAAGGTGCACTACAGGTATCTCCGAAAGTATCTATTGTTTTATATGGATCGAGACTGGGATTTGTCACTCCGTATGACGGAGAGATATCACTGGGCCCACTCAGTAATGCATCATCATAATGAGCTCAAAGTGACCAAGTGTTTGGTCACGGGATCATGCATTATGGTACGAGTAAAGTGACTTGCCGGTAACAAGATTGAATGAGGTATTGGGATACCGACGATCGAATCTCGGGCAAGTAACATATCGATTGACAAAGGGAATTGCATACGGGGTTGATTAAATCCTCGACATCGTGGTTCATCCGATGAGATCATCGTGGAGCATGTGGGAGCCAACATGGGTATCCAGATCCCGCTGTTGGTTATTGACCGGAGAGCGATCTCGGTCATGTCTACATGTCTCCCGAACCCGTAGGGTCTACACACTTAAGGTTCAGTTACGCTGGGGTTGTAGGGATATGTATATGCAGTAACCCGAATGTTGTTCGGAGTCCCGGATGAGATCCCGGACGTCACGAGGAGTTCCGGAATGGTCCGGAGGTAAAGATTTATATATGGGAAGTCCTGTTTCGGGCATCGGGACAAGTTTCGGGGTTATCGGTATTGTACCGGGACCACCGGAGGGGTCCCGGGGGCCCACCGGGTGGGGCCACCCATCCCCGGGGGCCACATGGGCTGTAGGGGGTGCGCCTTGGCCTGCTTGGGCCAAGGGCACCAGCCCCACATAGGCCCATGCGCCTAGGGTTTAAGGG
This sequence comes from Triticum aestivum, assembly GCF_018294505.1. Taxonomy (NCBI): domain Eukaryota; kingdom Viridiplantae; phylum Streptophyta; class Magnoliopsida; order Poales; family Poaceae; genus Triticum; species Triticum aestivum. The sequence goes on along the minus strand of NC_057800.1, from coordinate 638,200,582 downwards.
GGAAAGAGTCCTAGGAGGGTAAGGCACCTCCTAGGTGCCTTGGGGGGGAGGGAAACCCCCTTGGCCGCCGCACCCCCTAGGAGATTGGATCTCCTAGGGCCGGCCACCCCCCCTTGGCACCCCTATATATAGTGGGGGAGAGGAGGGACTTCATACCTTGAGTCCTTGGCCTTTGGTTGCCTCCTTCTCCCTCCCCAACACCTCCTCCACCTCCTTATTGCTTAGCGAAGCTCTGCCGGAGTACTGCAGCTCCATCAACACCACGCCGTCGTGCTGCTGCTGGTGCCATCTCCCTCAACCTCTCCTCCCTCCCTTGCTGGATCAAGAAGGAGGAGACGTGGCTGTTTCCGTACGTGTGTTGAACGTGGAGGTGCCGTCCGTTCGGTGCTAGGATCTCCGGTGATTTGGATCACGTCGTGTTCGACTACATCATCCCCGTTCTTTGAACGCTTCCGCTCGCGATCTACAAGGTATGTAGATGCATCTATTTACTCGTTGCTAGATGAACTCCTAGATGATCTTGGTGAAACGAGTAGGAAATTTTTTATTTTCTGCAACGTTCCCCAACAGTGGTATCAGAGCTAGGTCTATGCGTAGTTCTTCTTGCACGAGTAGAACACAATTGGTTGTGGGCGTAGATTTGTCAACTTTCTTGCCGCTACTAGTCTTATCTTGCTTCAGCGGTATTGTGGGATGAAGCGGCCCGGACCAACCTTACACGTACGCTTACGTGAGATCGGTTCCACCGACTAACATGCACAAGTTGCATAAGGTGGCTGGCGGGTGTCTGTCTCTCCCACTTTAGTTGAAGCGGATTCGATGAAAAGGGTCCTTATGAAGGGTAAATAGAAGTTGACAAATCACGTTGTGGTTTCACGTAGGTAAGAAAACGTTCTTGCTAGAACCCTACTTCAGCCACGTAAAACTTGCAAACAACAATTAGAGGACGTCTAACTTGTTTTTGCAGCAAGTGCTTTGTGATATGATATGGCCAAAGTTGTGATGAATGATGAATGATCTATATGTCATGTATGAGATGTTCATGCTATTGTAATAGGAATCACGACTTGCATGTCGATGAGTATGACAACCGGCAGGAGCCATAGGAGTTGTCTTTATTTTTTGTATGACCTGCGTGTCATTAAAGAACGCCATGTAAACTACTTTACTTTATTACTAAACGCGTTAGTCATAGAAGTAGAAGTAGTCGTTGGCGTGACAACTTCATGAAGACACGATGATGGAGATCATGATGATGGAGATCATGGTGTCATGCCGGTGACAAGATGATCATGGAGCCCCGAAGATGAAGATCAAAGGAGCTATATGATATTGGCCATATCATGTCACTACTTTATATAATTGCATGTGATGTTTATTATGTTTTATGCATCTTGTTTACTTAGAACGACGGTAGTAAATAAGATGATCCCTTACAAAATTTCAAGAAGTGTTCTCCCCTAACTGTGCACCGTTGCTACAGTTCGTCGTTTCGAAGCACCACGTGATGATCGGGTGTGATAGATTCTTACGTTCACATACAACGGGTGTAAGACAGTTTTACACAGCGAAAACACTTAGGGTTAACTTGACGAGCCTAGCATGTACAGACATGGCCTCGGAACATGGAGACCGAAAGGTCGAACACGAGTCGTATGGAAGATACGATCTACATGAGAATGTTCACCGACGATGACTAGTCCGTCTCACGTGATGATCGGACACGGCCTAGTCGACTCGGATCGTGTGGGAGTTCATTATAATTTGATTAGATGAACTTAATTATCATGAACTTAGTCTAAATTTTTACAATATGTCTTGTAGATCAAATGGCCAACGTAGTCCTCAACTTCAACGCGTTCCTAGAGAAAACCAAGCTGAAAGACGATGGCAGCAACTATACGGACTGGGTCCGGAACCTGAGGATCATCCTCATAGCTGCCAAGAAAGATTATGTCCTACAAGCACCACTTGGTGACGCACCCGTTCTCCCTGCGGAACAAGACGTTATGAACGCTTGGCAGGCACGTTCCGATGACTACTCCCTCGTTCAGTGCGGCATGCTTTACAGCCTAGAGCCGGGGCTCCAAAAGCGTTTTGAGAGACATGGAGCATATGAGATGTTCGAAGAGCTGAAAATGGTTTTCCAAGCTCATGCCCGGGTCGAGAGATATGAAGTCTCTGACAAATTCTTCAGCTGTAAGATGGAGGAAAATAGTTCTGTCAGTGAGCACATACTCACTATGTCTGGGTTACATAACCGCTTGACTCAGCTGGGAGTTAATCTCCCGGATGATGCGGTCATTGACAGAATCCTCCAGTCGCTTCCACCGAGCTACAAGAGCTTTGTGATGAACTTCAATATGCAGGGGATGGAAAAGACCATTCCTGAAGTATTTGCTATGCTGAAATCAGCAGAGGTAGAAGTCAGAAAGGAACATCAAGTGTTGATGGTCAATAAAACCACTAAGTTCAAGAAGGGCAAGGGTAAAAAGAACTTCAAGAAAGACGGCAAGGTAGTTGCCACGCCCAGCAAGCAAGCTGCCGGGAAGAAGCCAAAGAATGGACCCAAGCCCGAGACTGAGTGTTTTTATTGCAAGGAAAGTGGTCACTGGAAGCGGAATTGCCCCAAATACTTAGCGGACAAGAAGGCCGGCAAAACCAAAGGTATATTTGATATACATGTAATTGATGTGTACCTTACCAGTAATCGTAGTAACTCCTGGGTATTTGATACCGGTGCCGTTGCTCATATTTGTAACACACAACAGGAGCTGCGGAATAAACGGAGACTGGCGAAGGACGAGGTGACGATGCGCGTCGGGAATGGTTCCAAGGTCGATGTGATCGCCGTCGGCACGCTACCTCTACATTTACCTACGGGATTAGTTTTGAACCTCAATAATTGTTATTTTGTGCCAAGTTTGAGCATGAACATTGTATCAGGATCTCGTTTAATTCGAGATGGCTACTCATTTAAATCCGAGAATAATGGTTGTTCTATTTATATGAGAGATATGTTTTATGGTCATGCTCCGATGGTGAATGGTTTATTCTTTATGAATCTCGAGCGTAATGCTACACATATTCATAGTGTAAGTACCAAAAGATGTAAGATTGATAGTGATAGTCCCACATACTTGTGGCACTGCCGCCTCGGTCACATAGGTGTCAAACGCATGAAGAAGCTCCATGCTGATGGACTTTTAGAGTCTCTTGATTACGAATCATTTGACACGTGCGAACCATGCCTCATGGGTAAAATGACCAAGACTCCATTCTCAGGAACAATGGAGAGAGCAACCAACTTATTGGAAATCATACATACTGATGTGTGCGGTCCAATGAGTGTTGAGGCTCGCGGTGGCTATCGTTATGTTCTCACCCTCACTGATGACTTGAGTAGATATGGGTATGTCTACTTAATGAAACACAAGTCTGAGACCTTTGAAAAGTTCAAGGAATTTCAGAGTGAAGTTGAGAATCAACGTGACATGAAAATCAAGTTTCTACGATCAGATCGTGGAGGAGAATACTTGAGTCACGAGTTTGGTACACACTTAAGAAAATGTGGAATAGTTTCACAACTCACGCCGCCTGGAACACCTCAGCGTAATGGTGTGTCCGAACGTCGTAATCGCACTCTATTAGATATGGTGCGATCTATGATGTCTCTTGCCGATTTACCACTATCTTTTTGGGGCTATGCTTTAGAGACTGCCGCATTCACTTTAAATAGGGCCCCGTCGAAATCCGTTGAGACGACACCGTATGAATTATGGTTTGGGAAGAAACCTAAGCTGTCATTTCTAAAAGTTTGGGGATGCGATGCTTATGTCAGGAAACTTCAACCTGAAAAGCTCGAACCCAAATCGGAAAAATGCGTCTTCATAGGATACCCTAAAGAAACTGTTGGGTATATCTTCTACCTCAGATCCGAAGGCAAGATCTTTGTTGCCAAGAATGGGTCCTTTCTGGAGAAAGAGTTTCTCTCGAAAGAAGTAAGTGGGAGGAAAGTAGAGCTTGATGAAGTATTACCTCTTGAACCAGAAAATGGCGCAACTCAAGAAAATGTTCCTGAGGTGCCTGCACCGACTAGAGAGGAAGTTAATGATAATGATCAAGATACTTCAGATCAAGCTCCTACTGAAATTCGAAGGTCCACGAGGACACGTTCCGCACCAGAGTGGTACGGCAACCCTGTCTTGGAAATCATGTTGTTAGACAACGGTGAACCTTCGAACTATGAAGAAGCGATGGCGGGTCCGGATTCCGACAAATGGCTAGAAGCCATGAAATCCGAGATAGGATCCATGTATGAAAACGAAGTATGGACTTTGACTGACTTGCCCGTAGAACGGCGAGCCATAGAAAATAAATGGATCTTTAAGAAGAAGACAGACGCGGATGGTAATGTGACCATCTATAAAGCTCGGCTTGTCGCTAAGGGTTATCGACAAGTTCAAGGGGTTGACTACGATGAGACTTTCTCACCGGTAGCGAAGCTGAAGTCCGTCCGAATCATGTTAGCAATTGCCGCATTTTATGATTATGAAATTTGGCAAATGGACGTCAAAACGGCATTCCTTAATGGTTTCCTTAAGGAAGAATTGTATATGATGCAGCCGGAAGGTTTTGTCGATCCTAAAAATGCTGACAAGGTGTGCAAGCTCCAACGCTCGATTTATGGGCTGGTGCAAGCATCTCGGAGTTGGAACATTCGTTTTGATGAGATGATCAAAGCGTTTGGGTTTACACAGACTTATGGAGAAGCCTGTGTTTACAAGAAAGTGAGTGGGAGCTCTATAGCATTTCTCATACTATATGTAGATGACATACTTTTGATGGGAAATGATATAGAACTTTTGGACAGCATTAAGGCCTACTTGAATAAGAGTTTTTCAATGAAGGACCTTGGAGAAGCTGCTTATATATTAGGCATCAAGATCTATAGGGATAGATCAAGACGCCTCATAGGTCTTTCACAAAGCACATATCTTGATAAGATTTTGAAGAAGTTCAAAATGGATCAGTCCAAGAAAGGGTTCTTGCCTGTTTTGCAAGGTGTGAAATTGAGCTCAGCTCAATGTCCGACCACGGCAGCAGAGATAGAAGAGATGAGTGTCATCCCCTATGCCTCAGCCATAGGTTCTATTATGTATGCCATGCTGTGTACCAGACCTGATGTAAACCTTGCCGTAAGTTTGGTAGGAAGGTACCAAAGTAATCCCGGCAAGGAACACTGGACAGCGGTCAAGAATATCCTGAAGTACCTGAAAAGGACTAAGGAAATGTTTCTCATTTATGGAGGTGACGAAGAGCTCGTCGTAAAAGGTTACGTCGACGCTAGCTTCGACACAGATCTGGATGACTCTAAGTCACAAACCGGATACGTGTATATTTTGAATGGTGGGGCAGTAAGCTGGTGCAGTTGCAAGCAGAGCGTCGTGGCGGGATCTACATGTGAAGCGGAGTACATGGCAGCCTCGGAGGCAGCACATGAAGCAATATGGGTGAAGGAGTTCATCACCGACCTAGGAGTCATACCCAATGCGTCGGGGCCGATCAAGCTCTTCTGTGACAACACTGGAGCTATTGCACTTGCCAAGGAGCCCAGGTTTCACAAGAAGACAAGGCACATCAAGCGTCGCTTCAACTCCATCCGTGAAAATGTTCAAGATGGAGACATAGAGATTTGTAAAGTACATACGGACCTGAATGTAGCAGATCCGTTGACTAAACCTCTCCCAAGAGCAAAACATGATCAACACCAGAATTCCATGGGTGTTCGATTCATCACAATGTAACTAGATTATTGACTCTAGTGCAAGTGGGAGACTGTTGGAAATATGCCCTAGAGGCAATAATAAAAGCATTATTATTATATTTCTTTGTTCATGATAATTGTCTTTATTCATGCTATAATTGTGTTATCCGGAAATCGTAATACATGTGTGAATAACAGACACCAACATGTCCCTAGTAAGCCTCTAGTTGACTAGCTCGTTGATCAATAGATAGTCATGGTTTCCTGGCTATGGACATTGGATGTCATTGATAATGGGATCACATCATTAGGATAATGATGTGATGGACAAGACCCAATCCTAAACATAGCACAAGATCGTATAGTTCGTTTGCTAGAGTTTTTGCAATGTCAAAGTATCTCTTCTTTCGACCATGAGATCGTATAACTCCTGGATGCTGTAGGAGTGCTTTGGGTGTATCAAACGTCACAACGTAACTGGGTGACTATAAAGGTGCACTACAGGTATCTCCGAAAGTATCTATTGTTTTATATGGATCGAGACTGGGATTTGTCACTCCGTATGACGGAGAGATATCACTGGGCCCACTCAGTAATGCATCATCATAATGAGCTCAAAGTGACCAAGTGTTTGGTCACGGGATCATGCATTACGGTACGAGTAAAGTGACTTGCCGGTAACAAGATTGAACGAGGTATTGGGATACCGACGATCGAATCTCGGGCAAGTAACATATCGATTGACAAAGGGAATTGCATACGGGGTTGATTAAATCCTCGACATCGTGGTTCATCCGATGAGATCATCGTGGAGCATGTGGGAGCCAACATGGGTATCCAGATCCCGCTGTTGGTTATTGACCGGAGAGCGATCTCGTTCATGTCTACATGTCTCCCGAACCCGTAGGGTCTACACACTTAAGGTTCAGTTACGCTGGGGTTGTAGGGATATGTATATGCAGTAACCCGAATGTTGTTCGGAGTCCCGGATGAGATCCCGGACGTCACGAGGAGTTCCGGAATGGTCCGGAGGTAAAGATTTATATATGGGAAGTCCTGTTTCGGGCATCGGGACAAGTTTCGGGGTTATCGGTATTGTACCGGGACCACCGGAGGGGTCCCGGGGGCCCACCGGGTGGGGCCACCCATCCCCGGGGGCCACATGGGCTGTAGGGGGTGCGCCTTGGCCTGCTTGGGCCAAGGGAACCAGCCCCACATAGGCCCATGCGCCTAGGGTTTAAGGGGGAAAGAGTCCTAGGAGGGTAAGGCACCTCCTAGGTGCCTTGGGGGGGAGGGAAACCCCCCTTGGCCGCCGCACCCCCTAGGAGATTGGATCTCCTAGGGCCGGCCACCCCCCCTTGGCACCCCTATATATAGTGGGGGAGAGGAGGGACTTCATACCTTGAGTCCTTGGCCTTTGGTTGCCTCCTTCTCCCTCCCCAACACCTCCTCCACCTCCTTATTGCTTAGCGAAGCTCTGCCGGAGTACTGCAGCTCCATCAACACCACGCCGTCGTGCAGCTGCTGGTGCCATCTCCCTCAACCTCTCCTCCCTCCCTTGCTGGATCAAGAAGGAGGAGACGTGGCTGTTTCTGTACGTGTGTTGAACGCGGAGGTGCCGTCCGTTCGGTGCTAGGATCTCCGGTGATTTGGATCACGTCGTGTTCGACTACATCATCCCCGTTCTTTGAACGCTTCCGCTCGTGATCTACAAGGTATGTAGATGCATCTATTCACTCGTTGCTAGATGAACTCCTAGATGATCTTGGTGAAACGAGTAGGAAAATTTTTATTTCCTGCAACGTTCCCCAACATTGCTCAGCCCCTCTTATAGCGTTGTTAGTTGCAGGTGAAGATTGAAGTTTGTTCCTTGTTGGAACATGGAGATGTTGTTCCTTGTTGGAACATGTTTTACTTGTTGGGATATCACAATATATCTTATCTAATTAATGCATCTATATACTTGGTAAAGGGTGGAAGGCTTGGCCTTATGCCTGGTGTTTTGTTCCACTCTTTCCGCCCTAGTTTCCGTCATATCGGTGTTATGTTCCCGGATTTTGCGTTCCTTACGCGGTTGGGTGATAATGGGAACCCCTTGACAGCTCGCCTTGAATAAAACTCCTCCAGCATGGCCCAACATTGGTTTTACCATTCGCCACCTAGCCTTTTCTTTCCCTTGGGTTCTGCAGACTCAAGGGTCATCTTTATTTTAACCCCCCCGGGCCAGTGCTCCTCTGAGTGTTGGTCCAACTGAGTGATGTCCGAGGCTACCAGGGGCAACTCTGGGCTGGCTTACCTGACGTCTTGCTCATCCGCTGTGCCCTGAGAACGAGATATGTGCAGCTCCTATCGGCATTTGTCGGCACATCTGGGTGGCTTTGCTGGTCTTGTTTTACCATTGTCGAAATGTCTTGTAACCGGGATTCCAAGTCTGATCGGGTCTTCCCGCTAGAAGGAATATCCTTCGTTGACCGTGAGAGCTTGCCATGGGCTAAGTTGGGACACCCCTGCAGGGATTTGAACTTTCAAAAGCCGTGCCCGCCGTTATGGGCAGATGGGAATTTGTTAACGTCCGGTTGTAGAAAACCTGAAGTTGACCTTATTTAAAATGCATCAACCGCGTGTGTAACCGTGATGGTCTCTTTTTGGCGGAGTCCGGGAAGTGAACACGGTGTTGGAGTTATGCTTGACGTAGGTTGTTTTAGGATCACTTCTTGATCATACTTTTATCGACCGTGCTTTGCCTTCTCTTCTCGCTCTCATTTGCGTATGTTAGCCACCATATATGCTAGTCGCTTGCTGCAGGTCCACCTCATACCTTTACCTTACCCATAAGCTTAAATAGTCTTGATCACGAGGGTGCGAGATTGCTGAGTCCCCGTGGCTCACAGATACTTCCAAAACCAGCTTGCAGGTGCCAATGAGTCCGTGCAGATGACGCAACCAAGCTCAGGAGGAGCTCGATGAAGATCTTATCCTTTGTGTCGTTTCGTTCTAGTTGATCAGTAGTGGAGCCCAGTTGGGGTCGATCGGGGACCTTTGTCGCATTTGGGGTTCTTCCTTTATTTTGGTTCCGTAGTCGGACCTTGATTGTATTTGGTTGATGTAATGCTTTATTCATGTAATTGTGTGAAGTGGCGATTGTAAGCCAACTATGTATCTTTTTCCCTTTATGTATTACATGGGTTGTGTGAAGATTACCTCACTTGCGACATTGCTTTCAATGCGGTTATGCCTCTAAGTCGTGCTTCGACACGTGGGAGATATAGCCGCATCGAGGGCGTTACAAGTATAAGGATAAAGACGAATAATATTTTACATTATAATATATATAGTGCATATTTTAAATATAGTTGAAACATAGTGATTAGTTATAAAAAATAGTCTGTAGAATGTAAGGTTGATAATAGATTAAGATTATATAATTTTGTGTGTTATTATAATCAGTAGAATAAGTAAATTGAGTGTACATTTATTTGATGTTTAAATACGGTAATTAATGTATTGTGATAAAATAATAAGAGGTATAAATAATTTATCTACTGTACGGATATAGAAACATTGGAATAAGTTTTTCTCATAATTAATTATAAGTTTATAGTATATAAATATAATTGTAAAAAATCCTCGCAGGGGGTGAACATGCATTCTATGCTTGTGTTGTGAGGTAACTAATATTGATCTTATTAAAGGAGTGAGGACTTAAAAATTAGCGCCGCATTTGATGTGACCTTAGATAAACCTACAGCCTCTGATACAGCACAAGGCGGAGCTTGTGCGCTCGAGGCAGGTGCGGACATGGATGAGGAGAAACTACAGGAGCTTCTCCTTCTTTGGGACAGGACATCAACAAGCATGCTCAGCACGGACTACAGGAAGTATGCAAGCACCAGAATGGCATTGTCTTTGACAGAGCAACTCCATGTGTTACGGTCGTGGTTGCCAAAATGGAAAAGCAATGTAGAGTGCGGAGCATGGGCAGGCTCAAAGGCGAACCCACCACCTTGCTCGGACGCTTAGTTAGTTCAACGGAATGAGTGGTTAGTTATGTAGGTGATCCTAAGGGTGTGCACTCTTGCAAGTAATAAATTGTAAGAATGGTATGGGAAAAAAATGACCAGCAGAAATCGAGCTTTGTGAAGGACCAGGACACGACAGGCAGCGAGCATATGGATCTAATTAAATCTAAATAGGAAGGATGAAGTGCATAAGTGCTGGAAAAAACACCTGGTAGCAGGTAATAACCAGTCAAGGACACAAGGAAAATGAAGTAAGGATGATACTATCTGTTCTGAATATTAAGATTTCATAGCTTTTAATCCCTAATGCTTGTACTGACACAGAGAGAAGAGGAAAACAAGGCTTGACAGATGCAGTGTTGCAGCTAATCAACTGGAAAAATTAGTATGTCTGGCAATGTGAGATAAACCAGTAAAGGAGAACCATTTTTAGATCATCAAGCCCAGTAGTAAATAAAAATCACAAGCAAACACACATAATATAGTAACAACGGTAAGATCTAGATAAAGCAGGATATCCCACTGGCATTTACAGAGAGCAAAAAGTGTCATGCGAAGGAGGATAAGGTAGGAGGGGATAAAGGTGATATTTACAATGCATAGTAGCTGGTCTTTCTAACGGCTTAGATAGAGGAATTGTTATGGCAGTGGCTTGACATATGTTTGTAGGTGTCAAAGCCTTGCCTTACAAAGGCGCACAAAATATATTAAGTGCATGTCCAAAAGTGTGCTGAGTTGACGACCTTCAAATCTGCTGTCTAGATCGTTCTTGCGGTGCAGCAAAGTCGAAATCTCTCGTCAGCAACACAACCATCCAGCGGTAAACATAGCTTGATAAGTAGATAGAACGCAGAAGTAGCCCTGAGGAGAACAGAAAGCACAAGCTTTGTATGATTACATATCATCTACCATGGTAACATGAAAAAGCGAACGGAAAGCATGCTAGTCATACCGTATGTACATATCTAGTGCGGTTCATGGAAGAACTACTGTCTTGGCTTCTTTGGAGCGCCAGTCCCCTTTGCAGCAGGGTTTGCCCTGAGTTTTGTCCATTGGCAAAGCGAATAGGCGTGTTAGCAAGTCTAATTGCATTGAAAAGGACCCAAAGGCATAGAATGCAATAAAAACAACAAGGTCATAAAGATTAGGCAGATGAAATGGACGATGCCATAAACAAGCAGAAAGGAAACCAAACGCTAACACACAGCTAATTCCACTGTATGGTTAATCAACTCGAGTTCACGAATCAAGTTATCTTGCATGGGACAAGGAAAATGGCATGTGCATGTAGTAATGTAAAGTAAGGAAAATGAAGTCACATTCTATGCTAAAGGCACTGAATATAACAATTGTGAATTTTAACCTTTTGGTTATAGACTGGACAACAGGAACGCCCTTTGAATCCTCAGCAGCTGCAGCTCCGGTTTCCTCGCCAATCTGTTTAGTTTAGCAGCATTAAATTCTATTGAAAATGAAGCTTTGTCTGCACATAAGCAGAAACATATTTGCATAGTAAAAATGGCCACGAACATTTGTAACAGATGTAGGCTGATTAGCTTTTCCAGTAGAAGCATCGCCTTCAGCCTGGGGATCTACATTCGTAGTTGAGTCAGATAGGGTGGTGTCCTGACACTGCAGTGGTCCAGCAAGGAGCTTGCGGCGAGCGTTCTTAGGACACGGTGATTTGCTGTAAAAAACAGTTATTTGTAGGAGAACACACTGAATTTTCAAGATGCATGACATGGCAAAGACAATGACAATACCTGGGTGTTTTAGGCTTTATACCATGTCCTTTTCCTTTGAACGCAAATATAGGAGTGTTGATCTGCCAAACAAACAGTGCAGGAGTCAAACGACTGAAAGGAAATTTGAGAAAGAGAATCAGTAGCAGATATACCTCATTGGGAGGCAACATGACAAGCGTAGACGATCCTGTAGGGTAAGAAGTGAGGATAGGCATGGTCATGCCTGAGCTATCAGTAGAAGATGATGCACCAGATGCATGTGACGCACCAGCAATTCCCAAGGGCACAAGATCAGGTTTAAAGGCTTCAGCAATCCTGCTAACTTGAAAGGACAGCTGGGTGCTTGAAGGCTGGAAGCTCTTCGTGGAGATAGTGACGACAAGGGTAAACTTTCGGGTAACAAGACGGGAAATTTCAACAGGAAAACCTACATCGGCACCTCCTATCTGGGCAAGATCAAGTGCACTTGTAAAACCTGGGTACTTGCGGTAGATCAAAGTCATGAGTGGCCTGCCAACAACATTCTTTGCAGCCCTATCAAAGAACATAAATTCCGCCTCATCTACACCATCGCTTCCAAATATGCATAGACAGTACCTAGACATTGCAAGGCAAACGGATTGAGAAATAATTTACCAGATAAACCAGAACAGAAGCTCTCATGGGAAAAGCACTCACGAAGGATCTGCTGCGACAGAAGAGCACGTGTTGTCTGAGCATCGATACTGTCTGCCACATGTATATGTTGTTTTATGGCAATCCCTGCATGAGAGAAACCACCAGCGATTGTCGGTGCCCTGACCTATAATATTAACCTTGACCACGAACTGTTTTTTCTTCGTTGATGAGAAACACAAGCGCAGTGAGAAGCAAGTAAAAAACACAGCAGGAACATCACAAGGGAAATGAAGGGAAGGAGAGAATACCATATTATCAAACAAGTCAAGAGAAAGCAGCTCCCGAACGCTCATTTCAACAGGAGGTTCATGAACAGGCGTGCCAACCACTTCCTGTTCTCCTAGGATGTGAGCAGTGACAACAGCAAGACCTTCTAGGAGGCTGGATGAAGAACAGTCAATTGAATCAGGAATGGAACATCTGTAAAGATCTTCACGAATGATAATGTCATAAAAGGAGAAAATACCTAGCACGAAAGACATTAATCTCTGGCAAGTCCTCATTAATATACCAGCGGTAAGCAGAGCTACCACCCAGTCCCTTCAGGCCTGTTGAGATAGGTAAGTAAAAATCTGTATTAAGGTGGCAGAGGACGCAATACGATAAGCAAGGTGCAAGCGAAAGAATTACCTCGGTATATTTTTGGCAATGTCCCTATGAAGATAGCGACAACAACTCCTATTTCACTTGCAGCACGAACCTCTTCTGCTTCAAACGCACGAGCTCGAGAACCCCAGAGAACAAGGTTGATTTCATTTCCTCTATAAATCAACGCGAGCATGTTAGGAAAGGGAAAGGGCAGAGGACAAGAGGAAGAAAGAAGAAGTAAGCTAGCAACTCACAATTCATTTTGAAGAACTATAGTCCTAGTATCCGAAGGTTCGGGCTGGTACTGAGAGTGGACAACAACAATGTCTGTGACCGCAGTAATTCTACCAATGACATCTGCAAGCAACAAAACAACATTAGTATGACATTATGAAAGACCAGCAGTAAAGAGAGCATACATAAAGGAAGCATAGAATTACGAACCAAGAAAGCGAGGAGTGTGTGGGCCTGGCACAGGTATATCCAAAAAGGGCAGGAGGTTGTAAGTGCAGTATGGATAGTCTTCATCACCAGGCTAAGGGATCACGGTAGTAAAGCGAGCGAACTGCATCATATATGGACTTTCAACAGCCCTCTAAGTCTGCTTGGATTGTTTGCACACGAATCTGTTTATCAAATAGACCTCACCTTCCTTTAAGACATCTCTCAGAAGTTCTGATGGCTCTGGAGGGATCTGACCATACATGTGGGTGCCCTACATATCCACATCAGTAATTAGGGCCAGAGGTCAACAACAGCAGTGTAAGCAAAGATGACACAAGTCAAAACAAACCTCTTGGTCAAGCACCACAATGCCAGTGTGCACGAGTGGGCCATCGTCAGTTGCACCTCGGTACTCCCACAGGCGAGACACCAGAACCTTCACATTCCAATACAGTTCCTTGGTATGGACCAGTGAGAGAAGGCTAAACTTTCCGCTTGACATCTGCAGTGCGGAAGCAAAAGTCAAAGTGATTAACAGATGAAGGTAAAGGAAGTTTAAATCTGATGAGGCCATTCATACATACTTACTTGATGAGGCACAAACTCAAGAGAAAGCAAAATGAGGGGATCAGGTGACAAAGAAGCATAACATGCAATCGCAAAAGTGATTTGGGCCACGAAGTTGCATAAGACAGGATGGAAGCCAAAATAAGTTAAGAACATGTAAAAACTGCAACTCTATCATAGGAAGATTATAGGAGAAACAAAACATAGATCAGCAAAATCTTATGATATATACTATAGACTATTATCGATAGCACCTAACGAATGGACTGAAAAATCTCAGGGAACACGATGTTCCTTGTCTGAGAAGTAGTCTTATCATCCTCTCCTTTGATTAAGATCTTCAGCGATTTTTTTGAAGTGACACGCGATACAGCCACATAGAGTTGCCTGTGTGTGAACACAGGTGTATCCATATATAAACCAACATTTGAAAGAGTCTGCCCTTGACTTTTGTTAATGGTCATCGCATATGACACCCTAACAGGAAATTGACGACGATGCAAAGTGAAAGGCCATTTAGGATCCTTTGAAGTCAGGCCTATCCTTGGTATGAAAACAACATCACCTATGTTTGAACCAGTGATGACAGCCGCCTCAATAATCTTATCAGCAAGCTTTGTGACTATGAGCCTTGTGCCATTGCATAAGCATGTTGATTGGTTCAGTTTCCTCAAAAGCATGATGGGAACGCCTACCTTGAGCACCAACCTATGGTACGCAAAGTTATTGACCTTAATCCCATTCAAGTACTCGACATGATAGAGAGCATCTTGATTGTGAACTGTGTCAGCAGAATTCCCTATGGCCGGTGCTAGGCGTAGGTTGGGCGATGCTAGGCGATTCGTAAGTCGCCTTCGCGGTCGTCCGATGTAAAGCACCGCGTCCGTCCGATCTGTATGTGCATGCTTCCCCCTTGCAAAGCCCGTCGGCCCGTAGTGGTTGCTGCATTGCAATGAAACAAGACGCCCCCACATGCGAACAGATCCCCACCTGTGGCCGCAAATCACGGGGGCTTCCTCCACCTCCACCTGCCCTACGATTTTAGCTCGCCGAAGACTACAACGACCCGCGAGCGCCGCCCCTTCTCTCCACCTCCACCCCTCCACCTACTCCACCTCCCGCGATGGTGCACCACATCGCCAGAGACATGGCCTACTCCGCCATGGCTTGGAACTCTGGTGAGGGTTCCTCTGTTCCCAGGCGGACAACTTCAGCTCCAGCGACCACCCTAGATCCCAGGAGACAAGGTCCCGTGTACAGAGATCCTCCAATTGTTTTCACTCATGCACCCCCTGCCGGATCCGCTTGAAATTGGATGAGCTTCCCCTTTCTCTGCTGCATTGACATTTCCTATGCTAATGGCTTTGTTGCTTGCCCTTGTTGCTTTGCTCATTGTTCACTGTCATTTAACACAAACTAGTGTGCAGCTGAGGTGATGTTGCTTTGAAACAAAACTAGATGTTGCTTTGATTTCAATTCAATAAGGAAAAAAAGTTATGTAATGGAAGGTTGCATTGCTTCAGATTCAGAGGATGTGTAGCTTAACTGAATGTGTGTTAGCTATGCAACACCACTAAATGTTGCTTGCTTTAAGATTCACGGGATGTAAGCACACACTGAAAAAATATTGATTTCTTTAATATTCAGAGATTACTTGTGCAAAGATAAAAATTCTGCTGTATGAAAAAAAATGCTTGCTGAATAGCAAAAAGCACTGGTAGATTATAGGGCTTGGGTATGTTATAGTGTTGTTGGCCTCTACAATTTTAGCAAGCATAAAACTCTGTAAAAGGATATGTTATTTAAAGCTTGTGCATACTGCAATGAAAAAACTGGTGTTGTTCTTCACTACTACTGATGGTGTTGTTCTACTGTTGTTGCAATGATGTAGCATACCGAAGATGGGGCGGCAAATGAGGAGAGTTTTGTTCAGCAACCTTTCACAAGTCATGGTTGTGGGGATTCAAATGGTGTCCTAAACACTCATGGTGGAATGCATGATGCAGATGAGGATGATGATATTTCATCTCAGCCACTTCTGCCCTATGTTGGCATGGAATTTGACTCAATTGAAGATGCCAAAAAGTTCTATAATCACTACGCATTTGGAACGGGCTTTGGCTCACGCATAGCTTCCTCAAAAAACAGCCAGAAGAAAGGTCCACAACAACTTATCAAGAGGGTCTTCCAATGTGTGCATGCTGGCAAACCGGAGACTACATGTGAGACAAGAAGCCACTCGGAAGGAATTGCAGCAGGGGGAAGCTCATCAAGCAAGCAGGCTGGGGTTGAAATGGATGTGACAGCCAATTGTCAGAGGAATCGGATTATGCGTTATGATTGCAAAGCTCATATGATTGTTGGCCTCAGGGGCAATAAGTGGGTTGTTACCTACCTTGTTACACATCATACACACCCTTTGATGCAGCATGAGGAGATTGTGAGGTTCTACCGCTCACACCGCAAAATTCCAGAAGAAGATTACCAACTACTGATGACAATGCATGATGTAAACTTATCAACTACAAATTGCATGGGAATGCTTGGAATGGTCCATGGCGGAGACCGGAGGAAACTGCCATGTGTGAAGAGGGATGTTTCAAATGTGCGTTCCAAGCTGCGACAAAATCAGTCATTTCAGGACATGGATATGACAGTTGCTTACTTTAAGAGGCGTCAAGCTGAGAATGCTCAATTTTACTACACAACAGAAGTTGACAAAGAAACAAATGAAGTGACAGCTCTATTTTTGGTGGATGGAAGGACAAGAGCATTGTACCCAAAGTACAAAGATTGTGTGTTCTTTGACACAACATTTTGCACAAATCGGTACAATCTGCCTTTCGCTCCTATTGTTGGTGTGAACAACCACTTGCAAACTGTGCTGCTAGGTTGTGCCTTGGTGCCAAATGAACAAATAGAAACTTTCAAGTGGGTGTTTCAACATTGGATGATTGCAATGAATAATGAGCACCCGTTGCACCTAATGACTGACCAGGACAAGGAAACGGAAACAGCAATAAAAGATGTCTTCCCAAACACAGTGCATAGGTGCTGCAAATGGCACGTCCAGCGAAAAGCAAGGGAAATGTTGGGTAGGATCCTGAGCATGGATGAAATTTTTGAGCAGGTTTTCTATGGGGTTATCAATGATTCAGAGACGGTGGATGAGTTCGAGGAGAATTGGCAGCATATGCTACATTGCTTTGACTTGGTTGACAACAGACATCTAAGCAACATGTGGTGTACGCGAGAGACCTGGGCTCCAGCATACTTCTGAAAGAACTTCTTCCCATTTACAAGCACTACAGGGCGATCTGAGGGTCTCAACTCCTACTTCAAGACATTTGTCAATCCTCAAGACTCTGTCTGGAGATTTGTACAACAATATGAGGTGCTTCAAGAAACAATGTTGGACCATGAAGACAATCAAGCTTTCATAGGCCACGCAACAACTGCACCACTTTACTCAAGGTATGTGTGTGCTTTGTAGAGAGAAAAAGTTAGAACAGGGAACTTGAAAAACTCAAAATCATTGACCTTTTCATTGCAACATTCAGGTACAACTTTGAGCGCCAAGCAGTTCACTTCTATACCCGAAGCGTGTTTCTCAAGTTTCAAAAAGAGGTCATGGCATCAACAGGCTCCATCATGAACATGGCCCCTGCTCTTGACAATGCAAGCGTGAGGTTTGAGTTGCACCCAAATTACTTTGGGAACCCCCGAATATTTTCAGTGAATGTTGTGTTGGCACAGGAGAAGTTTGAATGCAGCTGCAACTGTTTTGAGATGAATGGGATTATTTGAGCACACATCATAAGGGTAATGGTGCATCTCAATGTCCAAAAAATTCCACAAAGATACATGCTAGAGAGGTGGTCATAAGTTGCGATAACGGCAATGAGCAGTGGTGGATGTCTCCTAGATTTTGGGCAGAGGAGATGTTGTGTTGGCAGAGGAGAAGTTTGAATGCAGCTGCAACTGTTTTGAGATGAATGGGATTATTTGTGCACACATCATAAGGGTAATGGTGCATCTCAATGTCCAAAAAATTCCACAAAGATACATGCTAGAGAGGTGGTCAGAAATTGCGACAACGGCAATGAGCAGTGGTGGATGTCTCCTAGATTTTGGGCACCCTGCAACCAACACTCTCAAGTACAACGCCTTGTGCAGAAAGTATACATGGTTGGCTTCACAAGCTTGCAGCAACGATCTTGCCTACAAAATAATGAATGATGCAGCTCACCAACTTGAGCCCCTCATAGCTGCAGCGAAGCAAGGGGCGCTCCAAGAACAACAGGAAGCAAATCAGCAGCAAGCAACGCATCAGCAACAACAAACCCCGAGCCAACCACTGTGCCGCAACCTGATGGCGATGCCATGCTTCAGAACCCCGCACGTGTTCCAAAAAAAGGGCGTCCGACTGAAAAATCAAAGAGGAGAAAGACTCTGCTTGAGCAACGGGAAGATGCACATAAGAATAAAGCTAAGAAAGATGAAAAGAAGCAAACCAAGCCCAGAGGAAAACCTGGTAAGAAGAAAGCACCTCCTTGCTCGTACTGCAACGAAGAAGGTCACGGTGTCCAAACATGACAATACTTGAAGGCTGCAATGGGGGTCAAAAAATGTCCCTACTGTGAAGAGCAAGGTCATGCTGTGCAAGAATGTCCCTACCTAAAAGCTGCAATGAAGACAGATGCTAACATGGCTAGAGCAACAGAGCTTAGGCTGTGATCAACTTCGACCAGAAAAAGAAAAAGAAAACTCTCTTGCTACTACACATTTGTAATATTGGTTACATAGATTAGTTTCTTGACAAAGAGAATGGTGCAATTTACATTAGAGGACAAAAAGTAGTTATTTCATCATGCATTGAGTTGTGCCTCATATAATGTTCTTCTTTTTCTGAAATTACAATTCCCCCTGTTGCTTATGATATTGTTGCTGGCTCATTGTACTTCCACCATTGTAGCTTTTATTTTGAAAGGTTTCCTTGGGACAACAATGCATGATGTTGTTGCTGGCTACTTAAACATACAAGTACATTGAAGCATCCTGTTTTAAAAGCTTTTCCATAAAAAACGTATTGGAGAAACTGTAGCAAATTTTTTTGACATGCCCATTGCCACATAGAAAGGATGTTGCATTACATTTCCTTTTGTTTTAGTGAGATTGAAAAGTTATGAAGATGAAGAGAAACAACAGCCCGACAATCGCCCCAACCCCACCCTATTATTGCGATTATTCAACTTCGCACACGATTACATGTGTGAGTATAGTGTATTGACTTTCATTGATGATGTCGAACTTCACTGTAATTACTAAATCCATATAAAAAAAGATGTGTGTATATATATGATTAATAGAGATACTAGCAAATACACTGTAACTACTTGTGAGAAAAAAGATCTCAAGCCACGTACGGTCAAAGTATATCAACAATCTTCTTGAAAAGGAAAGTAAAAAACAAATAATCCTTGCATAAGCTGACAAACAATCTTGAATAGGCTTCACAAAAAACAAATCCTTGCATACAGTCACACACTGAAACATTCCTGTGAACTTCATTCAGAGTTGCATTGTGAAAAAAGTTCAGTCGAGCTGGCTAGAAGAACAAGCTCTCAACTACACTCGAGCTGGCTACAAGAACATGCTCCCAACTACACTCAAGCTAGCTACAAAAACTCGCGTCAGCAGTACTAGGCCACCACCGCCATGACTCCTCCTGTTGCAGAAGCTCGAAAACCCCCATCTAACGCTGAAGAAGCAGCTTCAGCTGATGCGCGGGGTCCAACTTGTTGCTTGGGTGTCTCAATAGATCTGCCGCAATGCGTTTCCAAAGGTTTGGGATGTAATCCTAGGAAGCAATAAGACAGGAAACAAGTAAAAATTTAGTCATGAAATAGATCCCAATCAAGTTGAGAAGAATTACACAAAAAATATGGTTTTCTATCTAAAGAAAATACCTCGCCAAATGACAGCATAACAAGGCCATCCCAATTCTCCACGTATAAAATACTATAGTAGCCACAGTTATAGCTGAAAAAATAGAAGGTATATAGTTATAAAATGCAAAAGCAGCTTTAGGTGAAAAAAGAGAAAAATGTCTCTAAATGCAAAATAAACACATATTCTGCTGGGATAGAAATGCTTATTGAGTTTTTTGTTGAGGGTAATCAAGTGGGGTGAATAGCGAGTAAGACTCGAGATTGTGCTTAAAAAGTGGCTCCCTCATTGCAGCACTCTTGATGTTTGTGACCTGATCAAACCCGATAAAACATGGACAAACAAAATGCATAAGTGTGCGGTGTGGAAAAGCAAAAAAGAAGGAAAAGATTTGTTGCGCCAAACTCCAACAGGAGCATTACCACATTCTTAGTGATCCTGACCATCTCAAAAAGGTCTTCTGAGTTCCTGATGGAGCCAAAGATATTGAACTCCTTTTGGGTGATGTTAACAACTACTACTGCCCAGTGCTTTTTGTGTACAACCATGAAGAATAGCTGCAATGCATCAAAACAAAGCAGAACCAGAAAATAAATTTAGAAAAAAAATGTAAAAAAATAGAAAAAGAATGCAAGATGGAACAAGATAAGAACTTACAGGTCAGATTTTGAAATATGATTTTGTAAGCAAGCATTCTTAAATTCTTTTTTGCACACCTTCGAATCAAACACATCTGGCTCAGCACTGAGTTTCAACTGATGGAGAAAATCACAAAACAAAAAAATATTAGAGGGCAGACCACAACTATATGATAAATCAAAAAAGCATTGAAACAACAGATAGAAAAAAGAGATTTGGACACTAACACTCATCAACACTGAGAAAACAAAATTTTTTGGCTTCTTCTTCACTGACTGGTCATAGTTGAATGTCTTTAGGTATAAGGTCATGACCTCATTGTCAATCTCCGCTCTTGGCTTTAGAGATGCATGAAAATTCTTGAGAGATGTATGGAAGCCATCTATTTCAATGAAGTCGGGCCTGTAAAAGAAAATTTGTGTTGATTTTAGATAAAAACAGCAAGAGATATGCTCACATATCAAACTCTTTCATCTATGGAAACACAAAAAAAAGATTTCAGACAAAAATGAGTAATAGAAAAGCATCATCATATGACTCACAGAAGCTCATTTTTCTTTGGTTTTCTTGTCTTGTATCTGGTCATTACATACTGATGGTGTAAGGCATCACCGTGTGCATCAACATTAATCTTATTCATCGTTGGCAGATTGTCTGGGGAGAGAGCCACCCTTTTCTTCTTTGACTGTTTACCAAGACTATTTGACTCACCCCTGACCGTAACATTCGCCTCGATTGTCTCGTGCAAATCCACTACTATTGCACAACATTGCAACAACACAAAAACAGAGAGAAAAATGAGAATGCAAAAAGGAAACGCACTGAGAAAACTCTTAGATAAAAGGAGCTTGTGTTCTGAAGCAAGAAAAAACCTTGAGGTCCATCAGAGGAAGCGTTTTTAAATGAGATGGGGGACACATCAAACACAGGCCCCGGAATGTCGTTTGCCCTAGGGAGCTTTGGAGCTGTGTCAAATGTTGCGATTGGGAGGTTGCTAGGCCTTTCAACTTGAGGAGTGTTGTCAAAGTTTGGCACTAATGGGATTGAATTTTGCACATCAGAGCTAGAAGCATTTGGTGTCTGCACATGCTTGACTGGTATGTCTACTTTTTGATTCATCCACTCATAGTATTCGGTCCCCTCCATGAAAAGAGCACAAGATGGGCCATCTTCCCACTCCAGGGCAGTTACCATCATTGCCTGCACCGTGCCCTGGGAAAGAACTGGTGTTTCAACCTTATCAGAAGCTCCCGAAGGATCCATGTTGCAAGCATCTTTGGGGGTCACCTTTCCGCCCTGATGTATAACTTCCTCCTGCTCCACACAATCCTTCCCATGAGAATGATTGCTACTCTCACCTTGTTGCAATGCAGCACCCCTGGAACGCTTAGCAACGCTTGTGCTTTGACCCACCCCCTGTTCCGCTTCCACCCCAACCTTCTCACCTAATGCACCGGTCTCCACTACTTTGGGAGCAGCAACTACACCACCAGGTTGTGCCTTGTTCTGATCATCAGCACCTGCTTCTGCCCGGGAATCAGGATCCAATAATGGACACTTGGAAGAGTGGATAGCAATGCCTACTGCAGTGGCTGTTGGGGTGCTAAAAGTCACCGCTCCCGTGCGCTCGACACTGCTTGTTGCAATGACTCTTGGGGCGACAAAACCTTCACTCATGTGCTCATGGTTTGACACTGCATTGGAGTGCGCTTCCATCAACATGAGACCCAACCACTTGCAGAAAGTTGACTGCAGGACCTGCCCAAAAGAGGTAACAACATTCTTCAACTCTGCCGTATAGAGATTTTTGTGCTTCTCATGTATAGGCTTCAAGTGCAAAGGTATCTGGCATAGAAAAAAAATAAGAAACAAACAAATGGGGGTAAGCATTAATAAATATGAAAAGAAGATCAAAAGAACACAAAGAAGCAAAATCATGCACTTAAATTAATTGGTTTTAACAAGGTAGTGCATTTCTACCTCTAACTCTTGGCAGGAAGGGAGCGGCTGCAGCCACTCATCCAGAGAGACGCGAAACTTAGCGCCTAAATCACCCTCAACACTGACTTGAGTGTTGGCTTTGTCAGCTCTATTAGTGATATTTGCCGGATGATGTTGATTCTGACCCTCACATTGCTTGTCCGCCTTCAATATTGCATATGGCGTTTGAGACAAAGGACGATGCTGCATACAACAATCACCAAAAGAAGAAAGTAAGATGTTTATCACCGAAAGAAATCTTTTAAAAAAGGAAGATTGGGTCTGCTCTTACATTGCGCTTTCCAAAATCAACCTTCTCGAGGGTGAGCTTGTTCCTGTCAAAATCTTTAACAAGCTCAAAATCTGCATTGCACACAAAGCAAGCCCTGGGCAGCGAGTAGTTGAACGTATCCTCACTAATCAATAACCGAGGCACATCCAGGAAATCCTTGTAAATTAACTACATATATTTTTTGAAAAATAAAACAAGTCGGAAGGTTGTATCGTACATATGATTGTTGCGAGCAGAATAAAATAAAATAAAGTAAAGCAAAAATATGAACCAATGAAAACATAGACAAAATGATTTGTGTTTGGCATACCACGAACATAGGTAGACAACCGCCTATCCAGAAGCCACTTGCCCCAGCCTCCCTCTTTAGTTGGCAATTCCTCGCCTCCCTCAACGCAGTTGCCAACACATGCTTGTCCCATGCAAACTCATTCAGTTCATCCAAGTCCTTCAAGCTAGCAAGGTAGTCCAACGAGACCATGTTGCCGGTGTCAGGAACTAGCATGAGAGCAAGGCATAAAAGAACCCAAGTCCTCTCTAAAGTAACAACATCATTATCCGATGCTTTCTTGATTACAGAAATGGATTTCTTCATTGGAGCCCTTGTGCCTTCTCGATATATGTCGCGTAGCTCGCAATGTTCGTTCCTCTTCAGTAGCTTCACTGCCCTTGATCCGAATGGGACATTAAAAATTTTGTGCACCATGTCTCTAGTGAACAATATAGTCTTCTTTTTATGGCTGACAAAAAGGCACATGTCAAATTTGAGGATGAAGAACATTGCTATGCAATTCCAAATAAAGAACATTGCAATAGAGACACACACAAAATGAAATGGGCCAGAGGGTGATTTGAAGGTACCTGAACAAAGAATGCTTAGTGTCAATTCTCATAACTACCTAGTCAATCAGCTCAAGAGGTACAGAAAATGGTCTGATCTTCAACAACGAACCAAAACTCGACTTTTCTAGCACTGCCCTCTTGTTATCATTCGGCTCCTTGTCTGCAACCTCACACAAATGGCTAGCTGAAAAGCGCGTTGAAAACGACCCATCGGAAGATTCATCATCATCCATTTTTGGATCACTGCAAAAAAAGAACAAAAAGGAAAAATGTTCAGAACACCCATTAACAACACTAAAAGCTATAGAGAAGGAATGCATGAAAATCTGAAACTCGTGAAAAAAATCTGAAATATACTTGGTCATTGCATGAAAATGTTGGTTGGTCATTCATTTTAGGAGGCCACATAAAAAATGCAATGTAGCATCTTCACTAACTTCTGAAAGGGAAAACTTATATAGCTATCACTAACATATATCAAATAAAAACAAACACAAACAAGTACTTCTGCAATTTCCATGCAATATGCGTAAAATCCTGGGGTAACATGTACTGCAATGCAACACAACTGCCTCCTGAACAAACACAACAACAGACAAAACTACACTAAAATCTACAACTCACAAGTACTGCAAATGCAAAAAACGCCTCCCTAATCATATCTCTGCATCATCAGACCTGCTACACACATAAAAACAGCAGCAACCATCTACATAAATCCACATGCAGTCAACGACATTGTAGTAGTAGTCATGAGCACCACCGAAACCTGTCAAAAAAGCAACAGCACACACACACATGCCATCACTGATGACCTTCAGCAAGGTGCAGTGCAAAAACATGGAAGATTGCAACAAGCTTGAAACAGATGCAGTTGCGAGCGCGAGATCCTGGAGAGAGTGTATGGGCTCTGGCAAAACTCCTGCTCCAGATCCAGAACAAAGACCACCGCGCCTCTCCCAAAAATAGATGTCTACCGGCGAGCCCGCCCCTAAAACTCCGGCGAGCCAGCGATCCGCCTCCCCTAAAATAGATCGTCTGGGACGTCGAACCTACATGATTTCTACTACGAATTTCTACTGCGGCCATTTCCGGATTATTTTGGAGAAGAATCGGAGGTACCTGTCCTGCAGATTGTCCATGTCCATGTCTTCAGCCGCCTCCTCATGGACCTCCTCGCGCGCCTCCCCTCGTCGACCTCACGTCAGCTTCGCCGCCCCGGGAGCTAGACGCCGCGACGACCATCGCATCGGAGGTTTGGAGCGAGCTTGGGGGAGATGAACGAACAGAAAAGGGGAAAATGTTGCAATGTGGGTAGGGTGGGGGAAGGGGTGCGGGTGAGACAACCCGACCCGATAGACGCGTCCTTGTCAGCTCGCGTCGTGTGCTACACCAGGTCCATCGGATCTCTCGCGATCGGACGGTGCACAAGGAGATTTACGCGAGCGAGAGATCAGTCGGTTGGAAGGAAGCATTTTCCATTCCCTATAGTATCACAGCTAAGGTACTCCCTCTCATCAGTAGGCACTAAAGACAAGACATGCTCGTTTATTTTCTCCGCGACCTCATTTGTCGGTGTTAGTATTGCCCTTTCTTTTAGATAACTAACATCAGAATACCTTGCAGGGATATCTTTATATATGGCCTGAACAATGGCATCAATTTTGTCACCGTCGGTGTGTATTAAGAGCTCATCAGGGATAGTTATCCAAGAGGGTTCAGATTCCCCCTCACAAGCCATAGCAGGTGTTGTGCCATCACCTAAAGTGAGGATCCACTCAGCAAAGGCAGCAACCTCAGACTGGAGGATTGGATCATTTGTGTGTGCAGTCAAGTGCATGTTAATGTTTAGGTGCAAAACATCTACAATATTCCACAGAGGGGAGTTAGTGATAGCAGCAGCAAGAATCTGCGCTCGAGACCCGCCCTCAATGACAGGCAATATTTGTCTAAGGTCCCCACCCAACACAACAACCTTACCGCCGAATGGAACGTTAGCTAAATAAGGATCATTGGCAGACAGGATATCACGAAATGATCTGTCCAGGGCCTCAAAGCATTTCCGATGGGACATCAATGCTTCGGCCCATATGATAAGATCAGCTGATTCTATTAGGGCAAAGAGCATGGTAGACCATTTAATTTCACAGGTGCCATGATTAGGTAAGTCAACAGGTATTTTAAACCTAGAATGCGCTGTTCTGCCAGCTAGTAAAAGCAAGGCCGCAACCCCCGAGGAAGCAACCGACAGAACCACCCTCTCGTTACCTCTAAGATAAGCATCGAGCGCATTCCAGAGAAACGTTTTTCCAGTACCACCATAACCAGAGACAAAGAAAAAACCAGGCTTTCCGGATCTAATGCGGTCAA
The DNA here is from genome assembly GCF_018294505.1 of Triticum aestivum. Classification (NCBI taxonomy): domain Eukaryota; kingdom Viridiplantae; phylum Streptophyta; class Magnoliopsida; order Poales; family Poaceae; genus Triticum; species Triticum aestivum. The sequence continues at coordinate 638,174,701 of NC_057800.1, read as the reverse complement.
CTATAGCAGAGTAAGCATAGAGTCGGTCTTTGTTTAACTTGGCATACAGCAACTTCGCCTTTTTAAGAAGACTAACAACATCAACATCTAGTGCATCCGAAAGCATATCAGTTTGCACTGCGGCATCATGGCATGCAAATTTCAAAGGCAATCGATGATCTAGGATGCATGCACTGTTCTTAGAAAATACAGCAGCTAATTCATCATGGACCATGTCCCTCAATGCTACAGGAGGTATGACATGCGTAAAATCATTTCTAGACTGCCTAATCCTATGTTCAATATCATCACCTAGGTAAGCTTCATACTTCTCAAAGAAAGCACCCTCATCATTAACAGCACAGTGAAGTATCATAGTAACAAAGAGCTGGCGCAATTGATTCCCCATACCCCATTTGATAGCTTCATCAAAATCATTGTACCATTCTATATCATCACCAAGCAAACCCCTTGCCCCACATGCCTCTCTAAAGGTTGAGTATAGGATGCCATTGTAGGTCCTAACATCCTCATAGCATTTTGCACCTTTGACAATCATAAGCAACATTCTAAAATAAAAAAGTTCTCCACTTGCTGGATGGACAGAGTATATTCTACCAATTCTATCACTTCGTGTCCTACGTTTCCACTTTTTGTCCTCAGCTATCCACGACCATCTAGTAGGGAAATCACAATAAGTTAAGGTTCTAGCAGCAGGGTATAGCCTGTTTGCTACAAACCATTCTGTCAACATTGTTTTTTGCATCCAGGCATTATTAACAACTGAGTTCAGTGTGGCTTTAATGTGAAATCACACGACATGCATGTTTAGGAGATGAATAGGCAATCTCTCAATAGAGGGCGTTTTACTATGTATGTCAAACCCATAGACCCTCCAAAAAGAATCATAGTCAACAATATAACGACACTCCCTATACTCTTTGATCTCATCAACATCCTGGCTACTACCATTCCTAACATTCTCAAATAGGGTTTTATACTTGTCTGGTCCTTTTAGTGACGTACTTGTATAGGTATTTGATAGCATAAGTTTTGTTACACCATTCAACATTAATATGCGTCTGCCACTTTTTCAATATTAGCATGTTATAAGGAACCACATGTCTATTATCAAGCCTGACATTATTCTTCATGGCAAAACGACCATTGTCAGGGCGCCTATATAAGGGAAACCCACTCTCATCAATAGAAGTTTCATTCTGAAACGATTTTGGAATTTTTTTTGAGCAAACACCCTTTTTCATGCAAGGACACTTTGGGCCATCAATGCCACAGGGCCCATGCATCATGAACTCAGCGACAAGCGCATATCCTAAAGGATCCTGTACAGGATCAGGTATTTCAGCTGAAATATAAGAATCTGTCATAGCCGGTGTGACAAATCTATCATCATCCTTCTTTTGCCAAACAAGGATGTGTGTGTGTGGTAATCCCCTCTTCTGAAATTCAATAGTGTGCAAGACTGAAAATAGGAGAGAAATGCGACATAAAAGACATAAGAACAACGTAGAAAGAGAAAGACCAAAATTAAATAGGCTTACAAGGGACAGTACCAGCAACAATAGGACCAAAGGCATTCCCTTTTTTGATCTGATGAAGGTACTGCATAAGTTTCATGTGGTACACCCTAATAGCAATGTCAGCCCTATCTGTTGCTGTTTGCCCAGGCTCAACGGAATGAAGGATTTCCTCCCACTTTGGGTTACATGTGAAAGTTGTAAAAACGTCCGGCGACCCATGAACCCGGGAGATAGCAACAACATCTTGGAAATTTTCATACATATACCGATGATCGCCAGTGTATGTTGATGGAAGAATATTTTTCTTTCCAACCTCTGACCCATCAATCATACCCTGGTCTACTACGTCAACAACCCCCTGAAGATTTTTAGCCCGCATTTCATCGTTACACTTAAGAATAAAATTGAGACGACACTCATCAATGCAAGCACGGAAGTCAACAGCAGCTTGTGATGACAACAGGCCACAAAAAAGACATGGATTGTGCTGCTTTGGTTTATAATGTGAACAAAAGCAGTAATAATCTTGCATGGTCATTTTTACCCTCTTGTTCGTGTCATCAACATCAGCACCCATGTAGTGCACACCGAGCTGAAAACCACGCTCGCCATATGGAAATAGCAAAGGGTATTGCAAGGACATGTAGGTGGTATCCAAAGAAGAAATACGGTGCAGCCTGTCGCCTTTAGTCCGTATGATCAGATCTCGACATGGTGCCTCTAACGTGAACTCACCATAAAACAAAGCCGCCAGCTCATCTGTCGCCGGTAAACTAAACTGAGGGCTATCATTCTCGCCAGGAGCTATAAGCCTTATTGAAATCACCTCATGTTTATTTTGTTCTAATATCTCCGCAGCCATATGAAACTTTTTGACTAAAGAATTATTTGTATCAAGCATTTGCATAAGACCCCTCACAGTGTCCTTATCTAACCCGGCGCCTTTTTCATCATGGTGATTTAAAGCTTGAATTCTGTTATTAACCTCATTTTCTCTATCATGTATATATAACTCTACATACTTGGGTGTATCACCTTCATTGGGAAGCAATGAGCCTATACGATGACAAACCTGCCCATTTATTTTAAACAAATTTGGACCTCCGCCATCATTAACAGACCGGTCAATTTTCGCCCCCATGGATGTAAACGCAAACGGACAATTGTACTGGCGTATTTGTTTAATAAATCTTAGGCTGCATGGTGGTCTTGTATAATCAAGCAGGGTTGCTAAGAACGGGGGGGGGGGGTCAAAGGGTTTAATGAAGACCTTCCCAGATTAACAACAGTTGTTGTAAACCACTCGTCTTTTTGTAATAGCAGACTTTGACTTCACCCTCTCGCGCCACCAAAAGCTAGCCTGGCAGCGGTTGCATTGGTAGTCTGGGCCTTCGTAGTATGATCTTTTTGGATAAAAGGCTGCAGAACGTCTCGCATGTAAGGGCACACGACATTGTGCTGGTAGAAAGAAGCACGGTTGACGAGAGTACACAGGCATACCTTTAAGTATGTCCACCTCATCAGGAGAAAAACCAACCCAATCAGGATGCAGAGGTGACGCAAGGACATGCTCTGCGAGAGCCATAAGGAGAAGGTACTAATATGACACATCGAGGAAAGGAAGAAACCCATGTACAACGAAGGGAACATGAACTAACCACCCTTGTTGTGAGCGTGCAGCCTTAGCAACAAGAACTTGCACCTTTTACGATTGCATGCAGCCTCAGCAGAAGTAATGAATGGAAAGTAGCCATCTCCTAAGGAAGTAGAAAAAGAAAAACACGCTGAAGCAACATGACCTGGCTAAGAGTAAGTATCCAATAGCATCCAAATTATGACAAGAGGGACAAAACGTACGCTTCCTCTTTCGAACAAGGGGAGCGGCATGCATGACCGGAATAACAGGCAAAGCAGGTGCAGCGCGGGCTGCTTGGCGTGGAGGACGGGCAGGGACCGCACGACCAGAAACAGAAGCACATCCCGAAGGGACAGCTGGCCGTGTTGGAACAGGACGACGCGGAGGCATACCGCGAGCAGAGGAACTAAAAGCAGGAAAAAGCGTACACCATACTGCTGCAAACAGAGAGGAAACAAAGACCAACAGAACATTGAAATTGCTCTGGTGGAATATAAATAAGAGGAGCACAGCCTAAGAGCATAGAAGACAGCACCACGGGCGCACGTATCATGAAAATTAGTAAGACTTCACAGCGGGAACTAATTGTTTACACTGGATCTACAAGCATCTGATAAAATTACTATTTATTATTATTACTAAGTGAGTACAATAATACAACAACACCCCATGATGATTAAATGGAACACACAGACGCTAGAAGCCTCGAGTACAGCAAGGCTAAGTTAGGAGGGCGATGCGCCTAGGCATGAGGGACACTAACAAAGGAATCTGTGCCTAATGAGTGCGGGCAGGCAAGAACTCTTTCTAAATAAGCTGCATAGCGAACAGCTGATGCAGCAACAGCAACCCCAGCATTCCCGCAATTCCTATAGACAACAACACACTCATAATTGTAATCTCTAACTACAAAGCCATAGAGCCCCTGCAAAAACTTGATTGCGTGAAGGGCAGCCTTTTCGTACGCATCTGCGGAACCGAGGCACGCAGGGCTCCAAAAAACATTTCTCCGTGGCATCACCGCAAGACCATCCCCAGGGATCTCAACCTCTACCCCGGCAAGGACATGCCCATCCCCATCAACCTCACACAGATAGACAGGAGAAGGAAGCTCATAGTGTGCTGCTACAGTTTCTAGGATTGGCACAACAAATGGCACCACAGGATGCATCCTGAGCATGCGAATAACAAGACCGTAAGCAGGAAAGAGCGTGTATGAGCAATCAAGAAAAACAGACTAAAGAAAGTCAACAGCAATAACAGTACACAAAGAAACAGAAGAACCCAATGCACATAAGACACATGATTAGAACCAAGTTAGAGACTGAATTTTAAAGGAGTACAAGAATAGAAATAGTAGGGAAGGAAAGCATGGAACCTTGGGTAGATGAAAGACAGCACACGAGCTATGATGTGAACTGAAGCGAGGCAGAACCTTCGTCAAACATGAGCAAGGAGATCAACTGACCCAGCAGTCCAATGTCACCAAAGGAGACCTACACATGCATAAGAAAATCAAATTAGATATTTAAATATCTTTGTTCTACAGAAACAGAATATAAAAACTAACAAGCAATAAGGAACTGAACTAAAGCACGGGAAAGGCCAGATCAAGCAAACAGGAAGAAGGAAGACATTGCAAGCAGAGATGCAGATCACACACATCGCAGGCAGAAAGTAAGTGAGCAAGAAAAAAACAAGTCAAACAAGCAGGAGCATTAAAGCAGATGCAGAGGAGCATTAAAGAACATTAAAGAACGAATAGGCCAGAAAGAAGTCCTGGAGAGAATGTAGATGCGACAGGCCCCATCGGCATGCAACCGTACGTATAGCAACCATCACTGTAGACCAAGGCAAGAACGCAAACAATGCAGTCCTAAACCCTAAACCACCCAAGCTAATCCCTGGAACGAACACACTAGGTAGGAACTGTTGGAAATATGCCCTAGAGGCAATAATAAAATGATTATTATTATATTTCCTTGTTCATGATAATTGTCTATTATTCATGCTATAATTGTGTTATCCGGAAATCATAATACATGTGTGAATACATAGACCATAACATGTCCCTAGTGAGCCTCTAGTTAACTAGCTCGTTGATCAATAGATAGTCATGGTTTCCTGACTATGGACATTGGATGTCATTGATAATGGGATCACATCATTAGGAGAATGATGTGATGGACAAGAGCCAATCCTAAGCATAGCACAAGATCGTGTAGTTCGTTTGCTAGAGCTTTTCCAATGTCAAGTATCATTTCCTTAGACCATGAGATCGTGTAACTCCCGGATGCCGTAGGAGTGCTTTGGATGCACCAAACGTCACAACGTAACTGGGTGACTATAAAGGTATACTACAGGTATCCCCGAAAGTATCTGTTGGGTTGACACGGATCGAGGCTGGGATTTGTCACTCCGTATGACGGAGAGGTATCTCTGGGCCCACTCGGTAATGCATCATCGCAATGAGCTCAATTTGACCAAGTGTTTGGTGATGGGATCATGCATTACGGTACGAGTAAAGTGACTTGCCGGTAATGAGATTGAACGAGGTATTGGGATACTGACGATCGAATCTCGGGCAAGTAACGTACCGATTGACAAAGGGAATTGAATATGGGATTGATTGAATCCTTGACATCGTGGTTCATCCGATGAGATCATCGTGGAACATGTGGGAGCCAACATGGGTATGCAGATCCCGCTGTTGGTTATTGACCAGAGAGTCATCTCGGTCATGTCTGCATGTCTCCCGAACCCGTAGGGTCTACACACTTAAGGTTCGGTGATGCTAGGGTTGTAGAGATATTAGTATGCGGTAACCCGAAAGTTGTTCGGAGTCCCAGATGAGATCCCGAACGTCACGAGGAGTTCCGGAGGTGAAGATTTATATATAGGAAGTCCAGTTTCGGCCATCGGGAAAGTTTCGGGGGTAATCGGTATTGTACCAGGACCACCGGAAGGGTCCCGGGGGTCCATCGGGTGGGGCCACCTATCCCGGAGGGCCCCATGGGCTGAAGTGGGAGGGGAACCAGCCCCTGGTGGGCTGGTGTGCCCCCCATGGGCCTTCCCCCGCGCCTAGGGTTGGAAACCCTAGGGCTAGGGGGCGCCCCACCTGACTTGGGGGGCAAGTCCCCCCCTTGGCCGCCGCCCCCTTGGAGATTGGATCTCCTAGGGCCGGCGCCCCCCTAGGGGTCCTATATATAGTGGGGGGGAGGAAGGGCAGCCGCACCCAAGTCCCTGGCGCCTCCCTCTCCCCTCGTAACACCTCTCTCTCTCTCGTTGGAGCTTGGTGAAGCCCTGCCGAGATCACCGCTGCTTCCATCACCACGCCGTCGTGCTGCTGGATCTCCATCAACCTCTCCTTCCCATTGCTGGATCAAGAATGAGGAGACGTCTTCCCCAACCGTACGTGTGTTGAACGCGGAGGTGTCGTCCGTTCGGCGCTCGGTCATCGGTGATTTGGATCACGACGAGTACGACTCCATCAACCCCGTTCTCTTGAACGCTTCCGCTCGCGATCTACAAGGGTATGTAGATGCACTCCCCTCTCCCTCGTTGCTAGATTACTCCATAGATTGATCTTGGTGATGCATAGAAAATTTTAAAATTCTGCTACGTTCCCCAACAGTGGCATCATGAGCTAGATCTATGCGTAGTTTCTATGCACGAGTAGAACACAAGTTGTTGTGGGCATTGATTTTGTCAATTTACTTGCCATTACTAGTCTTATCTTGATTCGGCGGCATCGTGGGATGAAGTGGCCCAGACCGACCTTACATGTACGCTTACGTGAGACTGGTTCCACCGATTGACATCCACTAGTTGCATAAGGTGGCTAGCGGGTGTCTGTCTCTCCCACTTTAGTCGGATCGGATTCGATGAAAAGGGTCCTTATGAAGGGTAAATAGAAATTGGCATATCACGTTGTGGTTTTGGCGTAGGTAAGAAACGTTCTTGCTAGAAACCTATAGCAGCCACGTAAAAACTTGCAACAACAATTAGAGGACGTCTAACTTGTTTTTGCAGCATATGCCGTGTGATGTGATATGGCCAAAAGGATGTGATGAATGATATATGTGATGTATGAGATTGATCATGTTCTTGTAATAGGAATCACGACTTGCATGTCGATGAGTATGACAACCGGTAGGAGCCATAGGAGTTGTCTTAATTTATTTATGACCTGCGTGTCAACATAAACGTCATGTAATTACTTTACTTTATTGCTAAACCGTTAGCCATAGTAGTAGAAGTAATAGATGACGAGACAACTTCATGAAGACATGATGATGGAGATCATGGTGTCATGCCGGTGACGATGATGATCATGGCGCCCCGAAGATGGAGATCAAAAGGAGCAAAATGATATTGGCCATATCATGTCACTATTTGATTGCATGTGATGTTTATCATGTTTTACATCTTATTTGCTTAGAACTACGGTAGCTTAAATAAGATGATCCCTCACAATAATTTCAAGAAAGTGTTCCCCCTAACTGTGCACCGTTGCGAAGGTTCGTTGTTTCGAAGCACCACGTGATGATCGGGTGTGATAGATTCTAACATTTGAATACAATGGGTGTAAGCCAGATTTACACACGCAATACACTTAGGTTGACTTGACGAGCCTAGCATGTATAGAGATGGCCTCGGAACACGGAAGACCAAAAGGTCAAACATGAGTCGTATAGAAGATACGATCAACATGAAGATGTTCACCGATGATGACTAGTCCGTCTCACGTGATGATCAGACACGGCCTAGTTGACTCAGATCATGTATCACTTAGATGACAAGAGGGATGTCTTTCTAAGTGGGAGTTCATTAATTAATTTGATTAGATGAACTTAATTATCATGAACTTAGTCTAAAAACCTTTGCAAAATGTCTTGTAGATCAAATGGCCAACGCTCATGTCAACCTCAACTTTAACGCGTTCCTAGAGAAAACCAAGCTGAAAGATGATGGCAGCAACTATACGGACTGGGTCCGGAACCCGAGGATCATCCTCATAGCTGCCAAGAAAGCATATGTCCTAGAAGCACCGCTAGGTCAAGCACCCATCCCAGAGAACCAAGACGTTATGAACGCTTGGCAGTCACGTGCTGATGATTACTCCCTCGTTCAGTGCGGCATGCTTTACAGCTTAGAAGCGGGGCTCCAAAAGCGTTTTGAGCAACACGGAGCATATGAGATGTTCGAAGAGCTGAAAATGGTTTTCCAAGCTCATGCCCGGGTCGAGAGATATGAAGTCTCCGACAAGTTCTACAGTTGTAAGATGGAGGAAAATAGTTCTGTCAGTGAGCACATACTCAAAATGTTTGGGTTGCACAATCGCTTGTCCCAGCTGGACATTAACCTCCCGGACGAGGCGGTCATTGACAGAATCCTTCAGTCGCTCCCACCTAGCTACAAGAGCTTTGTGATGAACTACAATATGCAGGGGATGGTGAAAACTATTCTTGAAGTATTTTCAATGCTGAAATCAGCGGAGGTAGAAATCAAAAAGGAACATCAAGTGTTGATGGTCAATAAAACCACTAGTTTCAAGACAGGCAAGGGTAAGAAGAACTTCAAGAAGGATGGCAAGGGAGTTGTCGCGTCCGGTAAATCAGTTGCCGGGAAGAAGCCAAAGAATGGACCCAAACCTAAGACTGAGTGCTTTTATTGCAAGGGAAAGGGACACTAGAAGCGGAACTGCCCCAAATACTTAGCGGACAAGAAGGCCGGCAACACTAAAGGTATATGTGATATACATGTAATTGATGTGTACCTTACCAGTACTCGTAGTAGCTCCTGGGTATTTGATACCGGTGCGGTTGCTCACATTTGTAACTCAAAACAGGAGCTGCGGAATAGACGGAGACTGGCGGAGGACGAGGTGACGATGCGCGTCGGGAATGGTTCCAAGGTCGATGTAATCACCGTCGGCACGCTACCTCTAAATTTACCTACGGGATTAGTTTTAAACCTCAATAATTGTTATTTAGTGCCAGCTTTGAGCATGATCATTGTATCTGGATCTTGTTTAATACGAGATGGCTACTCATTTAAATCCGAGAATAATGGTTGTTCTGTTTATATGAGAGATATGTTTTATGGTCATGCCCCACTGGTCAATGGTTTATTCTTAATGAATCCCGAACGTGATGTTACACATATTCATAGTGTGAATACCAAAAGATGTAAGATTGATAATGATAGTCCCACATATCTGTGGCACTGCCGCCTTGGTCACATCGGTGTCAAACGCATGAAGAAGCTCCATGCAGATGGACTTTTGGAGTCTCTTGATTTCGAATCATTTGACACGTGCGAACCATGCCTCATGGGTAAAATGACCAAGACTCCATACTCCGGAACAATGGAGCGAGCAACCAACTTATTGGAAATTATACATACTGATGTGTGTGGTCCAATGAGTGTTGAGGCTCACGGTGGCTATCGTTATGTTCTCACTCTCACTGATGACTGAAGTAGATATGGGTATGTTTATTTGATGAAACACAAGTCTGAGACCTTTGAAAAGTTCAAGGAATTTCAGAATGAGGTAGAGAATCAACGTGACCGAAAGATAAAATTCTTACAATCAGATCGTGGAGGAGAATATTTAAGTCACGAATTTGGTACGCACTTAAGGGAATGTGGAATCGTTTCACAACTCACGCCGCTTGGAACACCTCAGCGTAACGGTGTGTCCGAACATCGTAATCGCAGTCTATTGGATATGGTGCGATCTATGATGTCACTCACTGATTTACCGCTATCATTTTCGGGATACGCTCTAGAGACAGCTACATTCACTTTAACTAGGGCACCGTCTAAATCTGTTGAGACGACACCGTATGAATTATGGTTTGGGAAGAAACCTAAGCTGTCGTTTCTAAAAGTTTGGGGATGCGATGCTTATGTCAAGAAACTTCAACCTGAAAAGCTCGAACCCAAGTCGGAAAAATGCGTCTTCATAGGATACCCTAAGGAAACCATTGGGTATACCTTCTACCTCAGATCCGAAGGCAAGATCTTTGTTGCCAAGAACGGGTCCTTTCTGGAGAAAGAGTTTCTCTCGAGAGAAGTAAGTGGGAGGAAAGTAGAACTCAATGAAGTACTGCCTCTTGAACCGGAAAGTAGCGCACACCAGGAAGAGGTTCCTGTGGTGCCTGCACCGACTAGAGAGGAAGTTAATGATGATGATCAAGGTACTTCGGATCAAGTTGCTACTGAACTTCGAAGGTCCACAAGGACACGTTCCACACTAGAATGGTATGGCAACCCTATCCTAGAAATCATGTTGTTAGACAACGGTGAACCTTCGAACTATGAAGAAGCAATGGCGGGCCCAGATTCCAACAAATGGCTTGAAGCCATGCAATCCGAGATAGGATCCATGTATGAAAACAAAGTATGGACTTCGACAGACTTGCCCGATGATCGGCGAGCGATAGAGAATAAATGGATCTTTAAGAAGAACACGGACGCGGTGTTGGGGAACGTAGTAATTTCAAAAAAAAATCCTACGCACACGCAAGATCATGGTGATGCATAGCAACGAGAGGGGAGAGTGTTGTCTACGTACCCTCATAGACCGAAGCGGAAGCGTTAACGCAACGTAGAGGAAGTAGTCGTACGTCTTCCCGGTCCAACCGATCCAAGCACCGGTACTCCGGCACCTCCGAGTTCTTGGCACACGTTCAGCTCGATGACGCTCCCCGGGCTCCGATCCAGCAAAGCTTCGGGGAGGAGTTCCATCAGCACGACAGTGTGGTGACGATCTTGATGTTCAAACGTCGCAGGGCTTCGCCTAAGCACCGCTACAATATGACCAAGGTGGAATATGGTGGAGGGGGCACCGCACACGGCTAAGGAACGATCACGAAGATCAACTTGTGTGTCATGGGGTGCCCCCCTACCCCCGTATATAAAGGAGCAAGGGGGAGGGGGCGGCTGGCCTAGGAGGGGGCGCGCCAAGGGGAGTCCTACTCCCACCGGGAGTAGGACTCCCTCCTTCCTTGTTGGAGTAGGAGAAGGGGAAAGAGGGGGAGAGGAAGAAGGAAAAGGGGGCTGCGCCCCTTGTCCAATTCGGACCAGAGGGGGGGCGCATGCCTCCTTCCTTTTGGCCTCTCTCCTCTATTCCCGTATGGCCCAATAAGGCCCATATACTCCCCGGCGAATTCTCGTAACTCTCCGGTACTCCGAAAAATACCGAAATCACTCGGAACCTTTCCGATGTCTGAATATAGTCGTCCAATATATTGATCTTTACGTCTCGACCATTTCGAGACTCCTCGTCATGTCCCCGATCCCATCCGGGACTCCGAACTCCTTCGGTACATCAAAACTCATAAACTCATTATATAATTGTCATCGAAACCTTAAGCGTGCGGACCCTATGGTTCGAGAACAATGTAGACATGATCGAGACATGTCTCCGGTCAATAACCAATAGCGGGACCTGGATGCCCATATTGGCTCCTACATATTCTACGAAGATCTTTATCGGTCAGACCGCATAACAACATACGTTGTTCCCTTTGTCATCGGTATGTTACTTGCCCGAGATTCGATCGTCGGTATCTCAATACCTAGTTCAATCTCGTTACCGGCAAGTCTCTTTACTCGTTCCGTAATACATCATCTCACAACTAACTCATTAGTTGCAATGCTTGCAAGGCTTATGTGATGTGCATTACCGAGAGGGCCCAGAGATACCTCTCCGACAATCGGAGTGACAAATCCTAATCTCGAAATACGCCAACCCAACATGTACCTTTGGAGACACCTGTAGAGCACCTTTATAATCACCCAGTTACGTTGTGACGTTTGGTAGCACACAAAGTGTTCCTCCGGCAAACGGGAGTTGCATAATCTCATAGTCATAGGAACATGTATAAGTCATGAAGAAAGCAATAGCAACATACTAAACGATCGGGTGCTAAGCTAATGGAATGGGTCATGTCAATCAGATCATTCACCTAATGATGTGATCCCGTTAATCAAATAACAACTCTTTTGTTTATGGTTAGGAAACATAACCATCTTCGATTAACGAGCTAGTCAAGTAGAGGCATACTAGTGACACTCTGTTTGTCTATGTATTCACACATGTATTATGTTTCCGGTTAATACAATTCTAGCATGAATAATAAACATTTATCATGATATAAGGAAATAAATAATAACTTTATTATTGCCTCTAGGGCATATTTCCTTCAGTCTCCCACTTGCACTAGAGTCAATAATCTAGTTCACATCGCCATGTGATTCAACACTAAGAGTTCACATCACCATGTGATTAACACCCATAGTTCACATCGTCATGTGACCTATACCCAAAGGGTTTACTAGAGTCAATAATCTAGTTCACATCATTTATGTGATTAACACCCAAAGAGTACTAAGGTGTGATCATGTTTTGCTTGTGAGATAATTTTAGTCAACGGGTCTGTCACATACAGATCCGTAAGTATTTTGCGAATTCTATGTCTACAATGCTCTGCACGGAGCTACTCTAGCTAATTGCTCCCACTTTCAATATGTATCTAGATCGAGACTTAGAGTCATCCAGATCTGTGTCAAAACTTGCATCGACGTAACTTTTTACGACGAACCTTTTGTCACCTCCATAATCGAGAAATATTTCCTTATTCCACTAAGGATAATTTTGACCAATGTCCAGTGATCTACTCTTAGATCACTATTGTACTCCCTTGCTTAACACAGTGTAGGGTATACAATAGATCTGGTACACATCATGGCATACTTTATAGAACCTATGGCTGAGGCATAGGGAATGACTTTCATTCTCTTTCTATCTTCTGCCGTGGTCGGGCTTTGAGTCTTACTCAATTTCATACCTTGTAACACAGCCAAGAACTCTTTCTTTGACTGTTCCATTTTTGAACTACTTCAAAATATTGTCAAGGTATGTACTCATTGAAAAAACTTATCAAGCGTCTTGATCTATCTCTATAGATTTTGATGCTTAATATGTAAGCAGCTTCACCGAGGTCTTTCTTTGAAAAACTTCTTTAAAACACTCCTTTATGCTTTGCAGAATAATTCTACATTATTTCCGATCAACAATATGTCATTCACATATACTTATCAGAAATGTTGTAGTGCTCCCACTCACTTTCTTGTAAATACAGGCTTCACCGCAAGTCTGTATAAAACTATATGCTTTGATCATACTATCAAAGCGTTTATTCCAACTCCGAGAGGCTTGCACCAGTCCATAAATGGATCGCTGGAGCTTGCACATTTTGTTAGCTCCTTTTGGATCGACAAAACCTTCCGGTTGCATCATATACAACTCTTCTTCCAAAAATCCATTCAGGAATGCAATTTTGACATCCATTTGCTGGATTTCATAAAATGCGGCAATTGCTAACATGATTCGGATAGACTTAAGCATCGCTACGGGTGAGAAGGTCTCATCATAGTCAATCCCTTGAACTTGCCAAAAACCTTTTGCGACAAGTCGAGCTTTGTAGATAGTAACACTACTACCAGCGTCCGTCTTCCTCTTGAAGATCCATTTATTTTCTATGGCTTGCCGATCATCGGGCAAATCCATCAAAGTCCATACTTTGTTCTCATACATGGATCATATCTCAGATTTCATGGCCTCAAGCCATTTCGCGGAATCTGGGCTCATCATCGCTTCCTCATAGTTCGTAGGCTCGTCATGGTAAAGTAACATGACCTCCAGAACTGGATTACCGTACCACTCTGGTGCGGATCTCACTCTGGTTTACCTACGAGGTTCGGTAGTAACTTGATCTGAAGTTACATGATCATCATCATTAGCTTCCTCACTAATCGGTCTAGTAGTCACAGGAACAGATTTCTGTGATGGACTACTTTCCAATAAGGGAGTAGGTACAGTTACCTCATCAAGTTCTACTTTCCTCCCACTCACTTCTTTCGAGAGAAACTCCTTCTCTGGAAAGGATCCATTCTCAGCAACGAATATCTTGCCTTTGGATCTGTGATAGAAGGTGTACCCAACATTTTCTTTTGGGTATCCTATGAAGACGCACTTCTCTGATTTGAGTTTGAGCTTATCAGGATGAAACTGTTTCATATAAGCATCGCAACCCCAAACTTTAAGAAACGACAACTTTGGTTTCTTGCCAAACCATAGTTCATACGATGTCGTCTCAACAGATTTAGATGGTGCCCTTTTAACGTGAATGCAGCTATCTCTAATGCATAAGCCCAAAATGATAGTGGTAAATTGGTAAGAAACATCATAGATTGCACTATATCCAATAAAGTACGGTTATGACGTTCGGACACACCATTATGCTGTGGTGTTCCGGGTGGCATGAGTTTGTGAAACTATTCCACATTGTTTTAATTGAAGACCAAACTCGTAACTCAAATATTTGTCTCCGCGATCAGATCGTAGAAACTTTTATTTTCTTGTTACGATGATTCTCCACTTTACTCTGAAATTTCTTTGAACTTTTCAAATATTTCAGACTTGTGTTTCATTAAGTAGATATACCCATATCTGCTCAAATCATCTGTGAAGGTCAGAAAATAATGATACCCGCCACGAGCCTTAACACTCATCGGATCTCATACATCAGTATGTATTATTTCCATTAAGTCAGTTGCTCGCTCCATTGTTCCGGAGAACGGAGTCTTAGTCATCTTGCCCATGAGGCATGGTTCGCAAGCATCAACTGATTCATAATCAAGTGATTCCAAAAACCCATCAGCATGGAGTTTCTTCATGCGCTTTGCACCAATATGACCTAAACGGCAGTGCCACAAATAAGTTGCACTATCATTATTAACTTTGCATCTTTTGGTTTCAATATTATGATTATGTGTATCACTACGATCGAGATCCAACGAACTATTTTCATTGGGTGTGTAACCATATAAGGTTTTATTCATGTAAACAGAACAACAATTTATTCTCTTACTTAAATGAATAATCGTATTACAATAAACATGATCAAATCATATTCATGCTCAATGCAAACACCAAATAACACTTATTCAGGTTCAACACTAATCCCGAAAGTATCGGGAGTGTGCGATGATGATCATATCAATCTTGGAACCACTTCCAACACACATCGTCACTTCACCCTTAACTAGTCTCTGTTTATTCTGCAACTCCCGTTTCGAGTTACTAATCTTAGCAACTGAACTAGTATCAAATACTGAGGGGTTGCTATAAACACTAGTAAAGTACACATCAATAACATGTATATCAAATATACTTATGTTCACTTTGCCATCCTTCTTTATCTGCCAATCACTTGGGGTAGTTCCGCTTCCAGTGACCAGTCCCTTTGCAGTAGAAACACTTAGTCTCAGGCTTAGGACCAGACTTGGGCTTCTTCACTTGAGCAGCAACTTGCTTGCTGTTCTTCTTGAAGTTCCCCTTCTTCCCTCTGCCCTTTTCTTGAAACTAGTGGTCTTGTCTACCATCAACACTTGATGTTTTTCTTGATTTCTACCTTCGTCAATTTCCGCATTACGAAGAGCTTGGGAATCGTTTCCGTTATCCCTTGCATATCATAGTTCATCACGAAGTTCTACTAACTTGGTGATGGTGACTAGAGAATTCTGTCAATCACTATCTTATCTGGAAGATTAACTCCCACTTGATTCAAGCGATTGTAGTACTCAGACAATCTGAGCACATGCTCACTAGTTGAGCGATTCTCCTCCATCTTTTAGCTATAGAACTTGTTGGAGACTTCATATCTCTCAACTCGGGTATTTGCTTGAAATATTAACTTCAACTCCTGGAACATCTCATATGCTCCATGACGTTCAAAACGTCTTTGAAGTCCCGATTCTAAGCCATTAAGCATGGTGCACTAAACTATCAAGTAGTCATCATATTGAGCTAGCCAAACGTTCATAACGTCTGCATCTGCTCCTGCAATAGGTCCGTCACCTAGCGGTGCATCAAGGACATAATTCTTCTGTGCAGCAATGAGGATAAACCTCAGATCACGGATCCAATCCGCATCATTGCTACTAACATCTTTCAACACAATTTTCTCTAGGAACATATCAAAATAAACACATGGAAGCAACAACGCGAGCTATTGATCTACAACATAATTTGCAAAATACTACCAGGACTAAGTTCATGATAAATTTAAGTTCAATTAATCATATTACTTAAGAACTCCCACTTAGATAGACATCCCTCTAATCCTCTAAGTGATTACGTGATCCAAATCAACTAAACCATGTCCGATCATCACGTGAGATGGAGTAGTTTCATTGGTGAACATCGCTATGTTGATCATATCTGCTATATGATTCACGCTCGACCTTTCGGTCTCCGTGTTCCGAGGCCATATCTGTATATGCTTGGCTCGTCAAGTATAACCTGAGTATTCTGCGTGTGCAACTGTTTTGCACCCGTTGTATTTGAACGTAGAGCCTATCACACCCGATCATCACGTGGTGTCTCAGCACGAAGAACTTTCGCAACGGTGCATACTCAGGGAGAACACTTCTTGATAATTAGTGAGAGATCATCTTATAATGCTACCGTCAATCAAAGCAAGATAAGATGCATAAAAGATAAACATCACATGCAATCAATATAAGTGATATGATATGGCCATCATCATCTTGTGCTTGTGATCTCCATCTTCGAAGCACCGTCGTGATCACCATCGTCACCGGCGCGACACCTTGATCTCCATCGTAGCATCGTTGTCGTCTCGCCAATCTTATGCTTCCACGACTATCGCTACCGCTTAGTGATAAAGTAAAGCATTACAGCGTGATTGCATTGCATACAATAAAGCGACAACCATATGGCTCCTGCCAGTTGCCGATAACTCAGTTACAAAACATGATCATCTCATACAATAAAATTTAGCATCATGTCTTGACCATATCACATCACAACATGCCCTGCAAAAACAAGTTAGACGTCCTCTACTTTGTTGTTGCAAGTTTTACGTGGCTGCTACGGGCTTAAGCAAGAACCAATCTTACCTACGCATCAAAACCACAATGATAGTTTGTCAAGTTGGTGCTGTTTTAACCTTCGCAAGGACCGGGCGTAGCCACACTCGGTTCAACTAAAGTTGGAGAAACTGTCACCCGCAAGCCACCTATGTGCAAAGCACATCGGGAGAACCGGTCTCGCGTAAGCGTACGCGTAATGTCGGTTCGGGCCGCTTCGTCCAACAATACCGCCGAACCAAAGTATGACATGCTGGTAAGCAGTATGACTTATATCGCCCACAACTCACTTGTGTTCTACTCGTGCATATAACATCAACATATAAAACCTAGGCTCGGATGCCACTGTTGGGGAACGTAGTAATTTCAAAAAAAATCCTACGCACACGCAAGATCATGGTGATGCATAGCAACGAGAGGGGAGAGTGTTGTCTACGTACCCTCGTAGACCGAAGCAGAAGCGTTGATGCAACATAGAGGAAGTAGTCGTACGTCTTCCCGGTCCAACCGATCCAAGCACCGTTACTCCGGCACCTCCGAGTTCTTGGCACACGTTCAGCTCGATGATGCTCCCCGGGCTCCGATCCAACAAAGCTTCGGGGAGGAGTTCTGTCAGCACGACGGCGTGGTGACGATCTTGATGTTCAACCGTCGCAGGGCTTCGCCTAAGCACCGCTACAATATGACCAAGGTGGAATATGGTGGAGGGGGGCACCGCACACGGCTAAGGAACGATCACGAAGATCAACTTGTGTGTCATGGGGTGCCCCCCTACCCCCGTATATAAAGGAGCAAGGGGGAGGGGGCGGCCGGCCTAGGAGGGGGCGCGCCAAGGGGAGTCCTACTCCCACCGGGAGTAGGACTCCCTCCTTCCTTGTTGGAGTAGGAGAAGGGGAAAGAGGGGGAGAGGAAGAAGGAAAAGGGGCCTGCGCCCCTTATCCAATTCGGACCAGAGGGGGGGCGCATGCCTCCTTCCTTTTGGCCTCTCTCCTCTATTCCCGTATGGCCCAATAAGGCCCATATACTCCCCGGCGAATTCCCGTAACTCTCCGGTACTCCGAAAAATACCGGAATCACTCGGAACCTTTCCGATGTCCGAATATAGTCGTCCAATATATTGATCTTTACGTCTCGACCATTTCGAGACTCCTCTTCATGTCCCCGATCCCATCCGGGACTCCGAACTCCTTCGGTACATCAAAACTCATAAACTCATTATATAATTGTCATCAAAACCTTAAGCGTGCGGACCCTATGGTTCGAGAACAATGTAGACATGATCGAGACACGTCTCCGGTCAATAACCAATAGCGGGACCTGGATGCCCATATTGGCTCCTACATATTCTATGAAGATCTTTATCGGTCAGACCGCATAACAACATACGTTGTTCCCTTTGTCATCGGTATGTTACTTGCCCGAGATTCGATCGTCGGTATCTCAATACCTAGTTCAATCTCGTTACCGGCAAGTCTCTTTACTCGTTCCGTAATACATCATCTCACAACTAACTCATTAGTTGCAATGCTTGCAAGGCTTATGTGATGTGCATTACCGAGAGGGCCCAGAGATACCTCTCCGACAATCGGAGTGACAAATCCTAATCTCGAAATACGCCAACCCAACATGTACCTTTGGAGACACCTGTAGAGCACCTTTACAATCACCCAGTTACGTTGTGACGTTTGGTAGCACACAAAGTGTTCCTCCGGCAAACGGGAGTTGCATAATCTCATAGTCATAGGAACATGTATAAGTCATGAAGAAAGCAATAGCAACATACTAAATGATTGGGTGCTAAGCTAATGGAATGGGTCATGTCAATCAGATCATTCACCTAATGATGTGATCCCGTTAATCAAATAACAACTCTTTTGTTTATGGTTAGGAAACATGACCATCTTTGATTAACGAGCTAGTCAAGTAGAGGCATACTAGTGACACTCTGTTTGTCTATGTATTCACACATGTGTTATGTTTCCGGTTAATACAATTCTAGCATGAATAATAAACATTTAGCATGATATAAGGAAATAAATAATAACTTTATTGTTGCCTCTAGGGCATATTTCCTTCATGCGGATCGTAATGTTACCATCTATAAGGCTTGACTTGTCGCTAAGGGTTATCGACAAGTTCAAGGGGTTGACTACGATGAGACATTCTCACCCGTAGTGAAGCTGAAGTCCGTCTGAATCATGTTAGCAATTGCCACATACTATGATTATGAGATATGGCAAATGGACGTCAAAACCGCATTCCTTAACGGCTTTCTTAAGGAAGAATTGTATATGATGCAGCCAGAAGGTTTTGCCGATCCTAAGAATGCTAACAAGGTATGCAAGCTCCAGCGCTCCATCTATGGGCTGGTGCAAGCATCTCGGAGTTGGAACATTCGCTTTAATGAAATCATCAAAGCGTTTGGGTTTATGCAGACTTATGGAGAAGCCTGCGTTTACAAGAAAGTGAGTGGGAGCTCTATAGCATTTCTCATATTATATGTGGATGACATACTTTTGATGGGAAATGATATAGAACTTTTGGACAGTATCAAGGCCTACTTGAATAAGTATTTTTCAATGAAGGACCTTGGAGAAGCTGCTTACATATTAGGCATCAAGATCTATAGAGATAGATCGAGACACCTCATAGGTCTTTCACAAAGCACATACCTTGATAAGATATTAAAGAAGTTCAATATGGATCAGTCCAAGAAGGGGTTCTTGCCTGTGTTGCAAGGTGTGAAATAGAGCTCAGCTCAATGTCCGACCACGACAGAAGATAGAGAAAAGATGAGTGTCGTCCCCTATGCCTCAGCCATAGGGTCTATCATGTATGCCATGTTGTGTACCAGACCTGATGTAAACCTTGCCGTAAGTTTGGTAGGAAGGTACCAAAGTAATCCCGGCATGGAACACTGGACAGCGGTCAAGAATATCCTGAAGTACCTGAAAAGGACTAAGGATATGTTTCTCGTATATGGAGGTGACGAGGAGCTCGTCGTAAAGGGTTACATCGACACTAGCTTCAACACAGATCTGGATGACTCTAAGTCACAAACCGGATACGTGTATATTTTGAATGGTGGGGCGGTAAGCTGGTGCAGTTGCAAGCAAAGCGTCGTGGTGGGATCTACATGTGAAGCGGAGTACATGGCAGCCTCGGAGGCAGCGCATGAAGCAATCTAGATGAAGGAGTTCATCACCGACCTAGGAGTCATACCCAATGCATTGGGGCCGATCACTCTCTTCTGTGACAACACTGGAGCTATTGCCCTTGCCAAGGAGCCTAGGTTTCACAAGAAGACCAGGCACATCAAGCGTCGCTTCAACTCCATTCGTGAAAATGTTCAAGATGGAGACATAGATATTTGCAAAGTACATATAGATCTGAATGTCGCAGATCCGTTGACTAAACCTCTTCCGCGAGCAAAACATGATCAACACCAGAACTCTATGGGTGTTTGATTCATCACAATGTAACTAGATTATTGACTCTAGTGCAAGTGGGAGACTGTTGGAAATATGCCCTAGAGGCAATAATAAAATGATTATTATTATATTTCCTTGTTCATGATAATTGTCTATTATTCATGCTATAATTGTGTTATCCGGAAATCATAATACATGTGTGAATACATAGACCATAACATGTCCCCAGTGAGCCTCTAGTTAACTAGCTCGTTGATCAATAGATAGTCATGGTTTCCTGACTATGGACATTGGATGTCATTGATAATAGGATCACATCATTAGGAGAATGATGTGATGGACAAGACCCAATCCTAAGCATAGCATAAGATCATGTAGTTCGTTTGCTAGAGCTTTTCCAATGTCAAGTATCATTTCCTTAGACCATGAGATCATGTAACTCCCGGATGCCGTAGGAGTGCTTTGGGTGTACCAAACATCACAACATAACTGGGTGACTATAAAGGTATACTACAGGTATCCCCGAAAGTATCTGTTGGGTTGACACAGATCGAGACTGGGATTTGTCACTCCGTATGACGGAGAGGTATCTCTGGGCCCACTCGATAATGCATCATCATAATGAGCTCAATGTGACCAAGTGTTTGGTCACAGGATCATGCATTACGGTACGAGTAAAGTGACTTGCCGGTAACGAGATTGAACGAGGTATTGGGATACCGACGATCGAATCTCGGGCAAGTAACGTATCGATTGACAAAGGGAATTGAATACATGATTGATTCAATCCCTGACATCGTGGTTCATTCGATGAGATCATCATGGAACATGTGGGAGCAACATGGGTATCCAGATCCCGCTATTGGTTATTGACCGGAGAGTCGTCTCGGTCATGTCTGCATGTCTCCCGAACCCGTAGGGTCTACACATTTAAGGTTCGGTGACGCTAGGGTTGTAGAGATATTAGTATGCGGTAACCCGAAAGTTTTTCGGAGTCCCAGATGAGATCCCGGACGTCACGAGGAGTCCCGGAATGGTCCGTAGGTGAAGATTTATATATAGGAAGTCCAGTTTCGGCCATCGGGAAAGTTTCGGGGGTAATCGGTATTGTACCGGGACCACCGGAAGGGTCCCGGGGGTCCACTGGGTGGGGCCACCTATCCCGGAGGGCCCCATGGGCTGAAGTGGGAGGGGAACCAGCCCCTGGTGTGCTGGTGCGCCCCCCATGGGCCTCCCCCTGCGCCTAGGGTTGGAAACCCTAGGGGTGGGGGGCGCCCCACCTGACTTGGGGGGCAAGTCCCCCCCTTGGCCGCCCCCCCCCTTGGAGATTGGATCTCCTAGGGCCGGTGGCCCCCTAGGGGTCCTATATATAGTGGGGGAGGGAGGGCAGCCGCACCCAAGTCCCTGGCGCCTCCCTCTCCCCTCGTAACACCTCTCTCTCTCGTTGGAGCTTGGTGAAGCCCTGCCGAGATCACCGCTGCTTCCATCACCACGCCGTCGTGCTGCTAGATCTCCATCAACCTCTCCTTCCCCTTGCTGGATCAAGAAGGAGGAGACGTCTTCCCCAACCATACGTGTGTTGAACGCGGAGGTGCCATCCGTTCGGCGCTCGGTCATCGGTGATTTGGATCACGACGAGTACGACTCCATCAACCCCGTTCTCTTGAACGCTTCTGCTCGCGATCTACAAGGGTATGTAGATGCACTCCCCTCTCCCTCGTTGCTAGATGACTCCATAGATTGATCTTGGTGATGCGTCGAAAATTTTAAAATTCTGCTACGTTCCCCAACAGGAACCGCAACAACCAAAATGGGCTAACATCTGAAAATCGATCGGGGTTGTTAGAAAGAGGACCGGGTAAAAGAGCAGTGTAAAGAAGAGGCTAAGCTAAAATAAATCAACCCCTAGGAGCACCACACAGCAGATCTAAACATGGCACACACCCATTTGTGTCTCGCACAACATATGAGATTCTTAGGCTGGCAGAAATCCAATCCCGCATTTCGTCAAGCGCATAGCAAGCACGGGAGCAGGCAGGACCTCACCTTGCACAGAAGGAACAACTAGCCGCACAGCCACAGCACAGCAAAGCAGTCGAAGCAGGCCTACAAGGCATAAAGAAGCAGAAGGCAGAAGGAAGAACAAGTCAGGCAGGAGCAGGCAAGAATCGAGCACCAACCAACCGAAAGAAGCAAGGAACTCACCCTTCCTAACCAAAGGCCACAACAACAGCACGAGGAGACATGACGAAACAAGGCGGCAACGGCGCAATCGACCGACGAAGAAGCTGACGGGGATCGATTCCTACCGACGGCGAGCGGCGATGACGACCAGATGAGAACGAGGAGATGCAGACGGAGGAAAATGATGAGGCGTAGGCGGGGGGAGTGAACCGGGAGCCGAGGCACCAGAGTTAATGAGGGTAGCACGCCCCCTCGCAGGCGCTGTAACTCCTAGATCAACCGACGGAGGAACACAACCTGACTGACAAGTGGGACCAAAAGCATGAATGGGCCACCTGCAGTGTCACAGAGAGAAGAGACCCCGTGTAGCAACACGAAACAAGCGAAGCGCCTCTTTACCCAGCGGACCGAAGCGGGCCAGCCACACCAGCAAGCATGAACCTAACCCCCGTGCACCCAAGAGACCGACAAATGGGCCCGACGCAGCTGAAGCAGAACGGCCGCAGCTGGGTGCAAGCGCGATAGGTAAAAAAATCGAACCAACCCATGGGCGGGGCTGCCAGTGCTGCAAACCCACGATCGACGCCCGTTTTGACCAAGCAGGATCTTGGACGACACACACACGCACACGCACACACGGCGACACTGCGAGATGGACCCATGCGCAACCCTGGCCCAGCCTTCAGCGACTCTTGTGCGAGAACGATGCGTACAGGAAAACGGACGGCGCGATTTTGACCAGAGCAATGGAAAGTACGCTCGCGCTGGACAGCGAGGTAAATCATGCGGGCGAGGTCGATTTCACCTCTCGATGGCTCTCGTTAGGCGGGTTGCATAGGTAAAAAAATCGAACCGACCCATGGGCGGGGCTGCCAATGCTGCAAACCCACGATCGACGCCTGTTTTGACCGAGCAGGCTCTTGGACAACACACACACGCACACGCACACACGGGGACACTGCGAGATGGACCCACGCGCAACCTTGGCCCAGCCTTCAGCGACTCTTGTGCGAGAACGATGCATACAGGAAAACGGACGGCGCGATTTTGACCAGAGCGATGGAAAGTACGCTCGCGCTGGACAGCGAGGTAAATCGTGCGGGCGAGGTCGATTTCAACTCTCGATGGCTCTTGTTAGGCGGGTTGCATAGCTAGAGTTATATGTTCAATAACTCCATGCAGGACCTGCCAACAAAAAATTTGGACTTTACGTGGGATTTGTAATTTCCGTAGAGAACTCCATATAGCCGAGATTTGGGACCCTCCTGGCTGCGCCATAGTGTTTGCATGGGCCCTATATTTTTGTACCACTGAAGATGATACGCTGACCGAACTGTGAACAGTCCCTTTCGGTCTGGATGCCACGCAATGAAGTATTCAAAGGCTTGAAGATTAACAGGAATTTGCATGATTCCGCGAACATCTACCGGTATAAATATAGACCTGATTAACTCCTCATCCCATGTACATGTTATTGAAGGAAATATGCCCTAGAGGCAATAATAAAGTTATTATTTATTTCCTTGTATCATGATAAATGTTTATTATTCATGCTAGAATTGTATTAACCGGAAACATAATACATGTGTGAATACATAGACAAACAGAGTGTCACCAGTATGCCTCTACTTGACTAGCTCGTTGATCAAAGATGGTTATGTTTCCTAACCATAGACATGAGTTGTTATTTGGTTAACGGGATCACATCATTAGGAGAATGATGTGATTGACTTGACCCATTCCATTAGCTTAGCACTTGATCATTTAGTTTGTTGCTATTGCTTTCTTCATAACTTATATATGTTCCTATGACTATGAGATTATGCAACTCCCGTTTACCGGAGGAACACTTTGTGTGCTACCAAAGGTCACAACGTAACTGGGTGATTATAAAGGTGCTCTACAGGTGTCTCCGAAGGTATTTGTTGGGCTGGCGTATTTCGAGATTAGGATTTGTCACTCCGATTGTCGGGGAGGTATCTCTGGGCCCTCTCGGTAATACACATCACTCAAGCCTTGCAAGCATTGCAACTAATAAGTTGGTTGCAGGATGATGTATTACGGAACAAGTAAAGAGACTTGCCGGTAACAAGATTGATCTAGGTATTGAGATACCGACGATCGAATCTCGGGCAAGTAACATACCGATGACAAAGGGAACAATGTATATTGTTATGCGGTCTGACCGATAAAGATCTTTGTAGAATATGTAGGAGACAATATGAGCATCCAGGTTTTGCTATTGGTTATTGACCGGAGATGTGTCTCGGTCATGTCTACATAGTTCTCGAACCCGTAGGGTCCGCACGCTTAAAGTTCCGTGACGATTGTAAATAGGGTTTTTGTGTTTTGATGTACCGAAGGTTGTTCGGTGTCCCGGGTGTGATCACGGACATGACGAGGAGTCTCGAAATGGTCGAGACATAAAGATTGATATATTGGAAGCCTATATTTGGATATCGGAAACGTTCCGGGTGAAATCGGGATTTTACCGGAGTACCGGGGGGGGGGGGTACTGGAACCCCCCGGGGGTTATTGGGCCTACATGGGCCCTAAGGGAGAAGAGGAGGGCCGGCCAGGGCAGGACGCGCGCCCCCTCCCCCCCCCTAGTCTGAATAGGACAAGGAAGGGGGCGGCGCCCCCCTTTCCTCTTTCTCCCTTCCCCCTTCCTTTTCCAACAAGGCAAGAAGGGGAGTCCTACTCCCGGTGGGAGTAGGACTCCTCCAGGTGCACCGCTTGGGCCAGCCGCACCTCCCCCTCTCCCTCCTTTATATACGGGGGCAAGGGGGCACCCCATGACACACAAGTTGATCTTGGTGATCGTTCCTTAGCCGTGTGCGGTGCCCCCTTCCACTATATTCCACCTCGGTCATATCGTAGCGGTGCTTAGGCGAAGCCCTGCGTCGGTAGAACATCATCACCCTCATCACGCCGTCGTGCTGACGAAACTTTCCCTCAACACTTTGCTGGATCGGAGCTCCAGGGACGTCACCGAGTTGAACGTGTGCAGAACTCGGAGGTGCCGTACGTTCGGTACTTGGATCGGTCAGATCGGGAAGACGTACGACTACTTCCTCTATGTTGTGTCAACGCTTCCGTTGCCGGTCTACAAGGGTACGTAGACAACACTCTCCCCTCTCGTTGCTATGCATCACCATGATCTTGCGTGTGCGTAGGAAAATTTTCAAATTACTACGTTCCCCAACAGTGGCATCCGAGCCTAGGTTTTATGCGTTGATGTTATGCACGAGTAGAACACAAGTGAGTTGTGGGCGATATAAGTAATACTGCTTACCAGCATGTCATACTTTGGTTCGGCGGTATTGTTGTATGAAGCGACCCGGACCGACATTACGCATACGCTTACGCGAGACTGGTTCTACTGACGTGCTTTGCACACAGGTGGCTGCCGGGTGTTAGTTTCTCCAACTTTAGTTGAACCAAGTGTGGCTACGCCCGGTCCTTGCGAAGGTTAAAACAACACCAACTTGACAAACTATCGTTGTGGTTTTGATGCGTAGGTAAGAACGGTTCTTGCTAAGCCCGTAGCAGCCACGTAAAACTTGCAACAACAAAGTAGAGGACGTCTAACTTGTTTTTGCAGGGCATGTTGTGATGTGATATGGTCAAGACATGATGCTAAATTTTATTGTATGAGATGATCATGTTTTGTAACCGAGTTATCGGCAACTGGCAGGAGCCATATGGTTGTCGCTTTATTGTATGCAATACAATCGCGCTGTAATGCTTTACTTTATCACTAAGCGGTAGCGATAGTCGTGGAAGCATAAGATTGGCAAGACGACAACGATGCTACGATGGAGATCAAGGTGTCGCGCTGGTGATGATGGTGATCATGACGGTACTTCAGAGATGGAGATCACAAGTACAAGATGATGATGGCCGTATCATATCACTTATATTGATTGCATGTGATGTTTATCTTTTATGCATCTTATCTTGCTTTGATTGACGGTAGCATTATAAGATGATCCCTCACTAAATTATCAAAGTATAAGTGTTCTCCATGAGTATGCACTATTGCGAAAGTTCTTCGTGCTGAGACACCACGTGATGATCGGGTGTGATAGGCTCTACGTTCAAATACAACGGGTGCAAAACAGTTGCACACGTGGAATACTCAGGTTAAACTTGACGAGCCTAGCATATAACAGATATGGCCTCGGAACACGGAGACCGAAAGGTCGAGCGTGAATCATATAGTAGATATGATCAACATAGTGATGTTCACCATTGATACTACTCCATCTCACGTGATGATCGGACATGGTTTAGTTGATTTGGATCACGTGATCACTTAGAGGATTAGAGGGATATCTTTCTAAGTGGGAGTTCTTAAGTAATATGATTAATTGAACTTAAATTTATCATGAACTTAGTACCTGATAGTATCTTGCTTGTTTATGTTTGATTGTAGATAGATGGCCCGTGCTGTTGTTCCGTTGAATTTTAATGTGTTCCTTGAGAAAGCAAAGTTGAAAGATGATGGTAGCAATTACACGGACTGGGTTCGTAACTTGAGGATTATCCTCATTGCTGCACAGAAGAATTACGTCCTGGAAGCACCGCTAGGTGCCAGGCCTGCTGCTGATGCAACTGACGACGTTAAGAACGTCTGGCAGAGCAAAGCTGATGACTACTCGATAGTTCAATGTGCCATGCTTTACGACTTAGAATCAGGTCTTCAACGACGTTTTGAACGTCATGGAGCATATGATATGTTCCAGGAGTTGAAGTTAATATTTCAAGCAAATGCCCGGATTGAGAGATATGAAGTCTCCAATAAGTTCTATAGCTGCAAGATGGAGGAGAACAGTTCTGTCAGTGAGCATATACTCAAATGTCTGGGTATCATAATCACTTGACTCAACTGGGGGTTAATCTTCATGTTGATAGTGTCATTGACAGAGTTCTTCAATCACTGCCACCAAGCTACAAAAGCTTCGTGATGAACTATAATATGCAAGGGATGAATAAGACTATTCCTGAGCTCTTCATGATGCTAAAAGCCGCGGAGGTAGAAATCAAGAAGGAGCATCAAGTGTTGATGGTCAATAAGACCACCAGTTTCAAGAAAAAGGCAAAGGGAAGAAGAAAGGGAACTTCAAGAAGAACAGCAATCAAGTTGCTGCTCAGGAGAAGAAACCCAAGTCTGGACCTAAGCCTGAGACTGAGTGCTTCTACTGCAAGCAGACTGGTCACTGGAAGCGGAACTGCCCCAAGTATTTGGCGGATAAGAAGGATGGCAAAGTGAACAAAGGTATATGTGATATACATGTTATTGATGTGTACCTTACTAATGCTCGCAGTAGCACCTGGGTATTTGATACTGGTTCTGTTGCTAACATTTGCAACTCGAAACAGGGGCTACGGATTAAGCGAAGATTGGCTAAGGACGAGGTGACGATGCGCGTGGGAAATGGTTCCAAAGTCGATGTGATCGCGGTCAGCACGCTACCTCTACATCTACCTTCGGGATTAGTATTAGACCTAAATAATTGTTATTTGGTGCCAGCGTTGAGCATGAACATTATATCTGGATCTTGTTTGATGCGAGACGGTTATTCATTTAAATCAGAGAATAATGGTTGTTCTATTTATATGAGTAATATCTTTTATGGTCATGCACCCTTGAAGAGTGGTCTATTTTTGATGAATCTCGATAGTAGTGATACACATATTCATAATGTTGAAAATCAAAAGATGCAGAGTTGATAATGATAGTGCAACTTATTTGTGGCACTGCCGTTTAGGTCATATCGGTGTAAAGCGCATGAAGAAACTCCATACTGATGGACTTTTGGAACCACTTGATTATGAATCACTTGGTACTTGCGAACCGTGCCTCATGGGTAAGATGACTAAAATGCCGTTCTCCGGTACTATGGAGAGAGCAACAGATTTGTTGGAAATCATACATACAGATGTATGTGGTCCAATGAATGTTGAGGCTCATGGCGGATATCGTTATTTTCTCACCTTCACAGATGATTTAAGCAGATATGGGTATATCTGCTTAATGAAACATAAGTCTGAAACATTTGAAAAGTTCAAAGAATTTCAGAGTGAAGTTGAAAATCATCGTAACAAGAAAATAAAGTTTCTACGATCTGATCGTGGAGGAGAATATTTGAGTTACGAGTTTGGTCTACATTTGAAACAATGCGGAATAGTTTCGCAACTCACGCCACCCGGAACACCACAGCGTAATGGTGTGTCCGAACGTCGTAATCATACTTTATTAGATATGGTGCGATCTATGATGTCTCTTACTGATTTACTGCTATCGTTTTGGGGTTATGCTTTACAGACGGCTGCATTCACGTTAAATAGGACACCATCGAAATCCGTTGAGACGACGCCTTATGAACTGTGGTTTGGCAAGAAACCAAAGTTGTCATTTCTGAAAGTTTGGGGCTGCGATGCTTATGTGAAAAAGCTTCAACCTGATAAGCTTGAACCCAAATCGGAGAAATGTGTCTTCATAGGATACCCAAAGGAGACTGTTGGGTACACCTTCTATCACAGATCCGAAGGCAAGACTTTTGTTGCTAAATTCGGAGTTTTTCTAGAGAAGGAGTTTCTCTCGAAAGAAGTGAGTGGGAGAAAAGTAGAACTTGATGAGGTAACTGTACCTGCTCCCTTATTGGAAAGTAGTACATCACATAAACCGGTTTCTGTGACACCTACACCAATTAGTGAGGAAGCTAATGATAATGATCATGAAACTTCAGATCAAGTTACTACCGAACCTCGTAGATCAACCAGAGTAAGATCCGCACCAGAGTGGTACAGTAATCCTGTTCTGGAAGTCATGCTACTAGATCATGATGAACCTACGAACTATGAAGAAGCGATGGTGAGCCCAGATTCCACAAAATGGCTAGAAGCCATGAAATCTGAGATGTGATCCATGTATGAGAACAAAGTGTGGACTTTGGTTGACTTGCCCGTTGATCGGCAAGCAATTGAGAATAAATGGATCTTCAAGAAGAAGACTGACGCTGACGGTAATGTTATTGTCTACAAAGCTCGACTTGTTGCGAAAGGTTTTCGACAAGTTCAAGGGATTGACTACGATGAGACCTTCTCACCCGTAGCGATGCTTAAGTCTGTCTGAATCATGTTAGCAATTGCTGCATTTTATGATTATGAAATTTGGCAAATGGATGTCAAAACTGCATTCCTGAATGGATTTCTAGAAGAAGAGTTGTGTATGATGCAACCAGAAGGTTTTGTCAATCCAAAGGGAGCTAACAAAGTGTGCAAGCTCCAGCGATCCATTTATGGACTGGTGCAAGCCTCTCGGAGTTGGAATAAACGCTTTGATAGTGTGATCAAAGCATTTGGTTTTATACAGACTTTTGGAGAAGCCTGTATTTACAAGAAAGTGAGTGGGAGCTCTGTAGCATTTCTGATATTATATCTGGATGACATATTATTGATTGGAAATAATATAGAATTTCTGGATAGCATAAAGGGATACTTGAATAAGAGTTTTTCAATGAAAGACCTCGGTGAAGCTGCTTACATATTGGGCATTAAGATCTATAGAGATAGATCAAGACGCTTAATTGGACTTTCACAAAGCACATACCTTGACAAAGTTTTGAAGAAGTTCAAAATGGATCAAGCAAAGAAAGGGTTCTTGCCTATGTTACAAGGTGTGAAGTTGAGTAAGACTCAATGTCCGACCACTGCAGAAGATAGAGAGAAAATGAAAGATGTTCCCTATGCTTTAGCCATAGGCTCTATCATGTATGCAATGCTGTGTACCAGACCTGATGGTGTGCCTTGCTATAAGTCTAGCAGGGAGGTACCAAAGTAATCCAGGAGTGGATCACTGGACAGCGGTCAAGAACATCCTGAAGTACCTGAAAAGAACTAAGGATATGTTTCTCGTATATGGAGGTGACAAAGAGCTCATCGTAAATGGTTACGTTGATGTAAGCTTTGACACTGATCCGGACGATTCTAAATAGCAAACTGGATACGTGTTTACATTAAACGGTGGAGCTGTCAGTTGGTGCAGTTCTAAACAAAGCGTCGTGGCGGGATCTACATGTGAAGCGGAGTACATAGCTGCTTTGGAAGCAGCAAATGAAGGAGTCTGGATGAAGGAGTTCATATCCGATCTAGGTGTCATACCTAGTGCATCGGGTCCAATGAAAATCTTTTGTGACAATACTGGTGGAATTGCCTTGGCAAAGGAATCCAGATTTCACAAGAGAACCAAGCACATCAAGAGACGCTTCAATTCCATTCGGTATTTAGTCCAACTGGGAGACATAGAAATTTGCAAGATACATACGGATCTGAATGTTGCAGACCCGCTGACTAAGCCTCTTCCACAAGCAAAACATGATCAGCACCAAGGCTCCATGGGTGTTAGAATCATTACTGTGTAATCTAGATTATTGACTCTAGTGCAAGTGGGAGACTGAAGGAAATATGCCCTAGAGGCAATAATAAACTTATTGTTTATTTCCTTGTATCATGATAAATGTTTATTATTCATGCTAGAATTGTATTAACCGGAAACATAATACATGTGTGAATACATAGACAAACAGAGTATCACTAGTATGCCTCTACTTGACTAGCTCGTTGATCAAAGATGGTTATGTTTCCTAACCATAGACATGAGTTGTTATTTGGTTAACGGGATCACATCATTAGGAGAATGATGTGATTGACTCGACCCATTCCATTAGCTTAGCACTTGATCGTTCAGTTTGTTGCTATTGCTTTCTTCATAACTTATATATGTTCCTATGACTATGAGATTATGCAACTCCCGTTTACCGGAGGAACACTTTGTGTGCTACCAAACGTCACAACGTAACTGGGTGATTGTAAAGGTGCTCTACAGGTGTCTCTGAAGGTATTTGTTGGGTTGGCGTATTTTGAGATTAGGATTTGTCACTCCGATTGTCGGGGAGGTATCTCTGGGCCCTCTCAGTAATAACATCACTCAAGCCTTGCAATCATTGCAACTAATAAGTTGGTTGCGGGATGATGTATTACGGAACGAGTAAAGAGACTTGCCGGTAACGAGATTGAACTAGGTATTGAGATACCGACGATTGAATCTCGGGCAAGTAACATACCGATGACAAAGGGAACAACATATATTGTTATGGGGTCTGACCGATAAAGATCTTCGTAGAATATGTAGGAGCCAATATGAGCATCCAGGTTCCGCTATTGGTTATTGACCGGAGACGTGTCTCGGTCATGTCTACATAGTTCTCGAACTCGTAGGGTCCGCACACTTAAAGTTCGGTCACGATCGTAAATAGGGTTTTTGTGTTTTGATGTGCCGAAGGTTGTTCGGTGTCCCAGATGTGATCACGGACATGACAAGGAGTCTCGAAATGGTCGAGACATAAAGATTGATATATTGGAAGCCTATATTTGGATATCGGAAACGTTCCGGGTGAAATCGGGATTTTACCGGAGTACCGGGGGGGTTACCGGAACCCCCTCGGGGGGTTATTGGGCCTACATGGGCCCTAAGGGAGAAGAGGAGGGCTGTCAAGGGCAGGCCGCGCCCCCCCTCCCCCCTAGTCTGAATAGGACAAGGAAGGGGGGGCGGCGCCCCCCTTTCCTCTTTCTCCCTTCCCCCTTCCTTTTCCAACAATGCAAGAAGGGGGAGTCCTACTCCCGATGGGAGTAGGACTCCTCCAGGCGCACCCCTTGGGACGGCCACACCTCCCCCTCTCCCTCCTTTATATACGGGGGCAAGGGGGCACCCCATGACACACAAGTTGATCTTCATGATCGTTCCTTAGCCGTGTGCGGTGCCAACTTCCACCATATTCCACCTCGGTCGTATCGTAGAGGTGCTTAGGCGAAGCCCTGCGTCGGTAGAACATCATCACCATCATCACGCCGTTGTGCTGAAGAAACTCTCCCTCAACACTTTGCTGTATCGGAGCTCGAGGGACGTCACCGAGTTGAACGTGTGCAGAACTCGGAGGTGTGGTACGTTCGGTACTTGGATCGGTTGGATCGGGAAGACGTACGACTACTTCCTCTACATTGTGTCAACGCTTCCGTTGCTGGTCTACGAGGGTACGTAGACAACACTCTCCTCTCTCGTTGCTATGCATCACCTTGATCTTGCGTGTGCGTAAGAAATTTTTGAAATTACTACGTTCCCCAACAGTTATAGGGTCTATCAATTCACTAACTGAAAGTGCTAGTGATCGACTAGAGGGGGGTGAATAGGCGATTTTTATGGAAGTCTTCAAAACATGTAAGTTTCGAAGACAATCGATAGAAATGAACCTATTAACATGCAGCGGAAAGTAGACTACACTAGGCAAGCCATAGTCAAGTATTCAATGAAGTGAAAGCACGAAGACTAATAGCAGCTAGGCAGTATGGATCAGGATGGAAGACAGTATGAAGCCAATCAGAACAAGCAGTCACACAGTGAAGAAAAATAGATAATGCAAACAGGCAATGACTTCACAAGGACCAACTGTAAATAAAGAGATGGAAAGGATAGAACCAGTTGCTCGTTGAAGACAATGATTTGTTGGACCAGTTCCAGTTGATGTGACAATTGTACGTTTGGTTAGGGAGGCTGAGATTTAACTCAGAAGACCGTGTCTTCACCTTATTCCCCTTGAGCTAAGGACACCCAGTCCTCGCCCAATCACTCTGGTAAGTCTTCAAGGGAGACTTCCAAACCTTCACAGACTTCGTTCACCGGCGATCCACAATGACTCTTGGATGCTCAGAACGCCACGCCTAACCAGCTGGAGGATTCACAGTCCTCAAGTGTAACAAGTCTTCAGATCACACAGACAGGAAGACTTCAATGATGCCTAACACTCTTTGGCTCTGGGTGTTTAGGGCTTTGTCCTCGCAAGGATTTCTCTCTCAAAGGCTTCGAGGTGGGTTGCTCTGAATCGACAAAAGTCGTGCACTAACTCTAAGCAGCCAACCAATTTATTGTGTAGGGGGTGGGCTATTTATAGCCACTAGGCAACCCGACCTGATTTGTCCGAAATGACCCTGGGTCACTAAGGAACTGACACATGTTCCAACGGTCAGATTTCAAACACACGCAGCAACTTTACTTGGGCTACAAGTAAAGCTGACTCATCCAGCTCTGGATAAGATTTGCTCTCATTGTCTTCGCACGAAGACATAGGACTTTGGTTAAGCATCACTTCAGTCACTCTGACTTTGTTCACTCGGACCCCACTTAATAGTACGGTGGTTCCTATGACTCAACAAAGAAGAAAAGGAAACAACGAAACAACTAAGTCTTCGCGCTCCATAGTCTTCACTCAATGTCTTCTCTTGTCATAGTCTTCAATGTGAATATCTTCACATACCAGCTTTGTCTTTAGTGTCTTCATACATTTTTAGGGGTCATCTCCGATAGGAAAACCGAATCAATGAGGGACTACTACCTGTGTTATCCTGCAATTCTCACAAACACATTAGTCCCTCAACCAGGTTTGTCGTCAATACTCCAAAACCAACTAGGGGTGGCACTAGATGCACTTACAATCTCCCCCTTTTTGGTGATTGATGACAAACTGGTTGAAGTTTTCAACGAGGACAAAAGTATGTGAAATTTTAAAGGATTTTGGTATTATCTTCATAAGTAGCAGGAAGGCTCCCCCTGAAGATGTGCATATAAGTATTTTGCTTTTGAATGCAAATGCACATGGCAGGTTGTACTTGCGGAGCTCCTCTTCTACTTATGAAGACAATTCATCATGCATGAAAGGATATAACAAAGATAATGACATGCATAATGAAAAATGGACATCTACAAAATAACTTCGTGCGGAATTTATCGTCGCACATGCGGAATTTATCATCGCATCACATAGTGTCGAAAAGGTAGCAGACGACCATCAAGTTTAAGTGTTACAACTCAAAACGAACCAAATGTTTCAAAAGCAAGAGTTGTAAGCACTTGGCAAATGTAGCAAAAGTAAAGCAACCACCCATATGGACCCGCTTGAAGACTATCAACTCATATGCTTCTCCCCCTTTTGTCAGCAATGACCAAAAAGGTTTGAAGACATAGAGCTTCTACTCGTTCCCATGAGGAGTAGGTGAAGTAGCAGGGTCGTCGCTGAGGTTCGGTGGTGCAGAAGAACTTGGTGCAGTGTCGACACGCGCTAAAGTTGGAGGTGGTGAAGTAGCGTCATCTTGATCATCTATGACTCTGGCATTCACCGTTGTAGCTGAGGAGGATATCCAGAGTCTTCAAGTGAGGGAGTCCCACGCAAGTGAGCATTCCTTGGAGGAATTGAGTCAAACTTGAATCTTTCTGTGAAGCCATCGTCTTGCAGATCAGCTTCAGCACTGAGTAATGTCAAGCTCTTCCAAGACCTCCGACAGGTTTCATGTGTAACAAAGGCATTCTTGGTGGCAAGATTGCGAATGCAATTGACGTCCACCAAGAGGCTTTGCATCTGACGCTTAAGCCAGTCATGATGCTTATCCTATTTCTGATGTAGAGCGACGAGAAGCTCTCGGTCATTGAGAACACGAGAACGCTTCCGAGGCCTTTGGGCAATGGTACTTGCAGTGGCGTCAGTTTGGGTGTGAGGGGCACGTGTATTGCCAGCCAAGGGGTAAACATGAGAAACAGCCTGAACTCCTTCAATGGGTTGGGTGAAGCTTTGACGATCGACATTGTGAAGATAAACTGGCTCCTTTGCAGGCTCTGGGTAAATGGCTTCAACAGGCAGATCAACCTCTGGCAAGAATATGAGATGATTGCGCAGACGGCTGATAGTTGAAAGCAGAGTGAATCTTGATGAGGCGCATTACCCATGGAGCATAGAACTTCTGACCAAAGATGTCGGAGCCAGATGCAGCCAACTGCCTGATGAAGAAGTCTTGAGCATTGAAGCTGATGCCATTAAAGATATAGAAAACCAAAGTCTTCATTGCTCCTTCAAGCTTCGCTGCAGATGAATGTCCTTTGACAGGCCATAGAGTTTTCCTGATGATATGGTAAATGGTGCGGGGCAGATACTCCAGGCCTTCGACAAAGAATTTTGTTGGGTATTCAGCATCGCGTGGCAGAGGCTTCATCATGCTCAGCATTTGGCTCATGTTAGGCTCTAGCTTCTGGAAAATGCTCTCCAAAGCATTCTGGTGTTGCTGACAACCTGGTTCATAGTATTCTCCAGGAGTGGGCAGGGTTGTAAGCTCAATGATGTCTTGGGCTTTAGCTTCATGATGTACATCGCCCGTCATCCACTCAAGGATCCAAGTCTTCGGATCCCTATTGTATCCATGAATGTGGAGGGTAGCATAGAATTGAAGCATAAGTTCTTCATTCCAATGTTCCTTGGTAGTCACAAAGTTGAGCAGACCCGCATCACAGAAGCAGTCAAGAGCTTCTTCAAGGCAAGGCAATCCAGCAATGGCTTCATAGTGACGCATATGGGGGAAGATGCGTGATATGTCCCCTTCGTATCTATATTTTTTGATTGTTCCATGCCAATATTATTCAACTTTCATATACTTTTGGCAACTTTTTATACTATTTTTTGGGACTAACATATTGATTCAGTGCCCAGTGCCAGTTCCTATTTGTTGCATGTTTTTTGTTTCGCAGAATATCCATATCAAACAGAGTCCAAACGGGATAAAAACTGATGGATTTTTTTGGAATATATATGATTTTTGGGAAGAAAAATCCACGCGAGACGGTCCCCGAGGTGGCCACAAGGCAGGGGGCGCACCCTTGACCCTCGTGGGTCACCCGTAAGGCGGTTGATACCCTTCTTTCGCCGCAAGAAAGCTAATATCCGGATAGAGATCGTGTTAAAATTTCAGCCCAATCAGAGTTACGGGTCTCCAGGAATATAAGAAACGGTGAAAGGGAAGAATCGGAGAACGCAGAAACAGAGAGAGACAGAGAGACAGATCCAATCTAGGTGGGGCTCTCGCCCCTCCCATGCCATGGAGGCCATGGACTAGTGGGGAAACCCTTCTCCCATCTAGGGAGGAGGTCAGGGAAGAAGAAGAAGGAGGGGGGGCTCTCTCCTCCTCGCTTCTGGTGGCACCGGAGTGCCACTGGGGGCCATCATCATCACCGCAATCTACACCAACACCTCCGCCATCTTCACCAACATCTCCATCACCTTCCCCCCTCTATCTACAGTGGTCCACTCTCCCGCAACCCGCTGTACCCTCTACTTGAACATGGTGCTTTATGCTTCATATTATTATCCAATGATGTGTTGCCATCCTATGATGTCTGAGTAGATTTTCGTTGTCCTATCGGTGATTGATGAATTACTATGATTGATTTAATTTGCTTGTGTTTATGTTGCTGTCCTTTGGTGCCCATCATATGATTGCGCACGTGGATCACGCCCTAGGGTTAGTTGTATGTTGATAGGACTATGTATTGGAGGGCAAGAGTGACAGAAGCTTCAACCTAGCATAGAAATTGATGCATACGGGATTGAAGGGGGGCCAACATATCTTAATGCTATGGTTGGGTTTTACCATAATGAACGTTAGTAGTTGCAGATGCTTGCTAATAGTTCCAATCATAAGTGCATAGAATTCCAAGTCAGAGATGACATGCTAGCAGTGGCCTCTCCCACATAATACTTGCTATCGGTCTAGTAAAGTAGTCAATCGCTTAGGGGCAATTTCACAACTCCTACCACCACTTTTCCACACTCGCTATATTTACTTTATTGTTTCTTTATCTAAACAGCCCCTACTTTTTATTTATGTACTCTTTATTATCTTGCAAACCTATCCAACAACACCTACAAAGTACTTCTAGTTTCATACTTGTTCTAAGTAAAGCGGACGTCAAGCGTGCGTAGAGTTGTATAGGTGGTCGATTGAACTTGAGGGAATATTTGTTCTACCTTTATCTCCTCGCTGGGTTCGACACTCTTATTTATTGAAAACTGTTGCGATCCCCTATACTTGTGGGTTATCAAGACCTTTTTCTGGCGCCATTGCCAGGGAGCAATAGCGTGGGGTGAATATTCTCGTGTGTGCTTGTTTGCTTTATCACTAAGTAATTTTTATTTGTTGTTCTTAGTTGTTTTCTATCTTTAGTTATGGGTAGGAAACGCAAAATACCAAAAAAATAGTTGTACCTATTAAACCAATGGTTGAAGAACTACTCAAAATCTATCACTTGTTGTTCTGAAAACCCTAAGAAACACCTTCCCTATCAATGTGAGTTTAGTGATAATGGAATCGTATCTTCTTATGCTAAGGGTGTTTATAATTACTATGATGTTCAACAAATTGAAGAATTTGTTGTTTTTAAGGGTGCTTATGAAATTGCTTCTTTGATTGGAAAGTATGATGCTACTCTTTACAAATCTGAAAATTTTGCCATACTTAAATATTGCTATGATAATTATGCTTCTAATGCCTATGTTGAACCATATATTGAGTACTACTCCGATGTCCAAGAAGAGACTAATATTATGCAGGAGTCTATGGAAGAAGAAATTGATGAAACTGTGAGCTCATTGGATGAAAAAGATGATGAGGAGAGCAAAGAACAAAAGGAGGAAGAGCGGATTAGCTACCCATGCCCACCTTCTAATGAGCAACTCTTCAACTCATACATTGTTTAATTTCCCTTTGTGCTTACCGGAGGATGATTGCTATGATGATTGTTATGATCCCGTTGATTCTCTTGAAATATCCCTTTTTGATGATGCTTGCTATGCTTGTGGCCAAGATGCCAATATGAATTATGCTTATGGAGATGAACTTGCTATAGTTCCTTATGTTAAACATGAAATTGTTGCTATTGCACCCACGCATGATAGTCCTATTATCTTTTTGAATTCTCCCAACTACACTATATCGGAGAAGTTTGCCCTTATTAAGGATTATATTGATGGGTTGCCTTTTACCATTGCACATGATGATTTTGATGAATATAATATGCATGTGCTTGCTGCTCCTACTTGCAATTATTATGAGAGAGGAACTATATCTCCACCTCTCTATGTTTCCAATATGATAAAATTGCAAGAAACTGTTTATACTATGCATTGGCCCTTACTGTATGTGCATGAATTGTTCTTTTATGACATGCCGATGCATAGGAAGAGAGTTAGACTTCGTCATTACATGATATATGTTACCTTGTGCTCACCACTAAATTACAAATCATTGTTAATTAAAATTGGCTTTGATATACCTTGGGATCCGGCTGGATTCACTACTTGAGCACTGTATGCCTAGCTTAATGGCTTTAAAGAAAGCGCTGCCAGGGAGACAACTCGGAAGTTTTAGAGAGTCATTTATTTCTGTTGTGTGATTTTATAAAGTTTAAATATAAAAATAATGTTCCAAGGTTTGCCTTTAGGATGTTTACATTTGCTTGATGGTTTGTACGGTGCAGGACAGAAACGTTGGTTGTAGTGCGTGATTTTACATTTTTAGCCGGAACATCAAATGATTCTGATTCTCTTTGAACTGTCTTTCTATGAAAATTGTTTATTTTTCCTAATTTTGGTAGAATTTTTAAAGTATCAGAAGTATGGTGAATGTTCAGATTATTACAGACTGTTCTGTTTTAGACAGATTCTGTTTTTGATGCATAGTTTGCTTGTTTTGATGAAACTATCGATTCATATCAGTGGATTAAGCCATGAAATAGTTATATTACAGTAGACACAATGCAAAAACAAAATATGAATTCGTTTGCAACAGTACTTAGAGTAGTGATTTGCTTTATTATACTAACGGATCTTACCGAGTTTTCTGTTGAAGTTTTGTGTGGATGAAGTGTTCGAAGATCGAGAAGGTCTCGATGTGAGAAGAAGGAAGAGAGGCAAGAGCTCAAGCTTGGGGATGCCCGAGGCACCCCAAGTAAATATTCAAGGAGACTCAAGCGTCTAAGCTTGGGGATTCCCCGGAAGGCATCCCCTCTTTCTTCAACAAGTATCGGTATGTTTTCGGATTCGTTTCGTTCATGCGATATGTGCAATCTTGGAGCGTCTTTTGCATTTAGTTTTCATTTTTCTTTTATGCACCATGATGGTATGAGATAGTCCTTGGTTGATTTATAGAATGCTCTATGCACTTCACTTATATCTTTTGAGTATGGCTTTATAGAATGCTTCATGTGCTTCACTTATATCATTTGAAGTTTGGATTGCATGTTTCTCTTTACATAGAAAACCGTCATTTCTAGAATGCTCTTTTGCTTCACTTATATTTGTTAGAGCGTGGGCATATATTTTGTAGAAAGAATTAAACTCTCTTGCTTCACTTATATCTATTTAGAGAGATGACAGGAATTGGTCATTCACATGGTTAGTCATAAAATCCTACATAAACTTGTGGATCACTGAATATGATATGTTTGATTCCTTGCAATAGTTTTGCGATATAAAGATGGTGATATTAGAGTCATGCTAGTGGGTAGTTGTGAATTGTAGAAATACTTGTGTTGAGGTTTGTGATTCCCGTAGCATGCACGTATGGTGAACCGTTATGTAACGAAGTTGGAGCATGAGGTATTTATTGATTGTCTTCCTTATGAGTGGCGGTCGGGGACGAGCGATGGTCTTTTCCTACCAATCTATCCCCCTAGGGGCATGCGTAGTAGTACTATGCTTTGAGGGCTAATAAACTTTTGCAATAAGTATGTGAGTTCTTTATGACTAATGTTGAGTCCATGGATTATACGCACTCTCACCCTTCCATCATTGCTAGCCTCTCTAGTACCGCGCAACTTTCGCCGGTACCATAAACCCACCATATACCTTCCTCAAAACAGCCACCATACCTACCTATCATGGAATTTCCATAGCCATTCCGAGATATATTGCCATGCAACTTCCATCATCATCATATACATGACTTGAGCATTCATTGTCATATTGCTTTGCATGATCGTAAGATAGCTAGCATGATGTTTTCATGGCTTGTCCGTTTTTTGATGTCATTGCTACGCTAGATCATTGCACATCCCGGTACACCGCCGGAGGCATTCATATAGAGTCATATCTTTGTTCTAGATATCGAGTTGTAATATTGAGTTGTAAGTAAATAAAAGTGTGATGATCATCATTATTAGAACATTGTCCCATGTGAGGTTATCAAAATAAAAGTGGCCAAAGAAGCCCCCCCCCCCAAAAAAAAGAGAGAGGCCAAAGAAGCCTACAAAAAAATAAAAAAATGAGAGAAAAAGAGAGAAGGGGCAATGGTACTGTCCTTTTACCACACTCGTGCTTCAAAGTAGCACCATGTTCTTCATATAGAGAGTCTCTTGAGTTATCACTTTCATATACTAGTGGGAATTTTCATTATAGAACTTGGCCTGTATATTCCAACGATGGGCTTCCTCAAATGCCCTAGGTCTTCATGAGCAAGCAAGTTGGATGCACACCCACTTAGTTTCAGTTTGAGCTTTCATATAATTATAGCTCTAGTGCATCCGTTGCATGGCAATCCCTACTCACTCACATTGATATCTATTGATGGGCATCTCCATAGCCCATTGATACGCCTAGTTGATGTGAGACTATCTTCTCCTTTTTGTCTTCTCCACAACCACCATTCTATTCCACCTATAGTGCTATGTCCATGGCTCACGCTCATGTATTGCATGAAGGTTGAAAATGCTGAAGCGCGTTAAAAAGTATGAACCAATTGCTCGGCTTGTCATTGCGGTTGTGCATGATGTGAGTATTTTGTGTGGTGAAGATGGAGCATAGCCAGACTATATGATTTTGTAGGGATAACTTTCTTTGGCCATGTTATTTTGAAAAAACATGATTGCTTTATTAGTAGGCTTGAAGTATTATTGTTTTTATGTAAAATGGTAGACTATTGCTTTGAATCACTCGTGTCTTAATATTCATGCCATGATTAGACATATGATCAAGATTATGCTAGGTAGCATTCCACATCAAAAATTATCTTTTTTATCATTTACCTACTCGAGGACGAGCAGGAATTAAGCTTGGGGATGCTGATACGTCTCTGTCGTATCTATAATTTTTTATTGTTCCATGCCAATATTATTCAACTTTCATATACTTTTGGCAACTTTTTA
This sequence comes from Triticum aestivum, assembly GCF_018294505.1. Classification (NCBI taxonomy): domain Eukaryota; kingdom Viridiplantae; phylum Streptophyta; class Magnoliopsida; order Poales; family Poaceae; genus Triticum; species Triticum aestivum. The sequence continues at coordinate 638,132,884 of NC_057800.1, read as the reverse complement.
TACTATTTTTTGGGACTAACATATTGATTCAGTGCCCAGTGCCATTTCCTGTTTGTTGCATGTTTTTTGTTTCGCAGAATATCCATATCAAATAGAGTCCAAACGGGATAAAAACTGACACAGATTTTTTTTGGAATATATATGATATTTGGGAAGAAAAATCCACGCGAGACGGTGCCCGAGGTGGCCACGAGGCAGGGGGGCGCGCCTGCCCCCTGGGCGCGCCCCTGACCCTTGTGGGCCACCCGTAAGGCGGTTCATGCCCTTCTTTCGCCGCAAGAAAGCTAATATCCGGATAGAGATCGTGTTAAAATTTCATCCCAATCGGAGTTACGGATCTCCGGGAATATAAGAAACGGTGAAAGGGAAGAATCGGAGAACGCAGAAACAGAGAGAGATAGAGAGACAGATCCAATCTCGGAGGGGCTCTCACCCCTCCCGTGCCATGGAGGCCATGGACCAAAGGGGAAATCCTTCTCCCATCTAGGGAGGAGGTCAAGGAAGAAGAAGAAGGAGGGGGGCTCTCTCCTCCTTGCTTCCGGTGGCACCGGAGTGCCACCGGGGGCCATCATCATCACCGCGGTCTACACCAACACCTCCGCCATCTTCACCAACATCTCCATCACCTTCGCCCCTCTATCTACAGCGGTCCACTCTCCCGCAACCCGTTGTACCCTCTACTTGAACATGGTGCTTTATGCTTCATATTATTATCCAATGATGTTTTGCCATCCTATGATGTTTGAGTAGATTTTCGTTGTCCTATCGGTGGTTGATCAATTACTATGATTGATTTAATTTGCTTGTGGTTATGTTGCTGTCCTTTGGTGCCCATCATATGATTGTGCGCGTGGATCACACCCTAGGGTTAGTTGTATGTTGATAGGACTATGTATTGGAGGGCAAGAGTGACAGAAGCTTCAACCTAGCATAGAAATTGATGCATACAGGATTGAAGGGGGACCAATATTTCTTAATGCTATGGTTGGGTTTTACCTTAATGAACGTTAGTAGTTGCGGATGCTTGCTAATAGTTCCAATCATAAGTGCATAGAATTCCAAGTCAGGGATGACATGCTAGCAGTGGCCTCTCCCACATAATACTTGCTATCGGTCTAGTAAAGTAGTCAATCGCTTAGGGGCAATTTCACAACTCCTACCACCACTTTTCCACACTCGCTATATTTGCTTTATTGTTTCTTTATCTAAATAGCCCCTACTTTTTATTTACGTACTCTTTATTATCTTGCAAACCTATCCAACAACACCTACAAAGTACTTCTAGTTTCATACTTGTTCTAGGTAAAGCGGACGTCAAGCGTGCGTAGAGTTGTATCAGTGGTTGTCGGTGTCAAAACCGGCGGATCTCGGGTAGGGGGTCCCGAACTGTGCGTCTAAGGCGGATGGTAACATGAGGCAGGGGACACAATGTTTTACCCAGGTTCGGGCCCTCTTGATGGAGGTAAAACCCTACGTCGTGCTTGATTAATATTGATGATATGGGTAGTACAAGAGTAGATCTACCACGAGATCGGAGAGGCTAAACCCTAGAAGCTAGCCTATGGTATGATTGTCTGTTGTCCTACGGACTAAAACCCTCCGGTTTATATAGACACCGGAGAGGTTAGGGTTACACAAGGTTGGTTACAAAGGAGGAGATATACATATCTGTATTGCCTAGCTTGCCTTCCACGCCAAGTAGAGTCCCATCCGGACACGAGACGAAGTCTTCAATCTTGTATCTTCATAGTCTAACAGTCCGGCCAAAGGATATAGTCCGGCTGTCCGGAGACCCCCTAATCCAGGACTCCCACAGTAGCCCCTGAACCAGGCTTTAAATGACGATGAGTCCGGCGCACAGTATTGTCTTCGGCATTGCAAGGCGGGTTCCTCCTCCGAATATACCACGGAAGAATTTGAATATAAGGATAGTGTCCGACCCTGCAAAATAAGTTCCACATACCACCATAGAGAGAATAATATTTCTACAAATCCAATTTGCTGACTTGTTTTGGCAACACGACATTACGTCACGGCCCGGTGATTATTCGAACTGTTTCCTTTAACTAGCCCCGCACATAACGCGAGGCAGTTTTTTGACACGTCCTGTCGAAGCAAAGATCGTGTCCCCTTATCACGGGATTCTCATCAATACGGGTGTGGGTAACCCAACCGTGCCATCGATTACGGCGCTTGGGGGACAAGCGAGTTTTACCAGGCTAGTGGGGGCGCATAGTTTCGTCCGCCCATATAAAGGGATAAGGATTTACTTTTTCATCCACGCCTTCTTCCTCCTTTGCTCATCCACCTTCGCACATTCGAGCTCCAGCGCCCAAGTTCGCATTTCCCACCTCGACCTTCTCCAACCATGTCCGGAGCGGGAGGTAGGTGGATGGTCTCCTCCGTCACGGAGGGACACGTCAAGAAGCTGAGGAGAGCCGGATACTTGCCCGACAACATCGCGCACCGGCTCTCGGAGGAGGGGCAGCTCATCCCCACCCCCAGGCCCCATGAGAGAGTAGTGTTCCTCACCCATTTCCTCCGCGGACTGGGATTTCCTCTCCACCCATTTGTCCGGGGGCTCATGTTCTACTACGGCATGGATTTCCACGATCTGGCCCCGAACTTCATCCTCAACATCTCAGCGTTTATCGTCGTGTGCGAGGCTTTCCTCCGCATCAAGCCCCACTTCGGCTTATGGCTGAAGACTTTCAATGTCAAGCCGAAGGTAGTGAGCGGCCGCCAGGCGGAGTGCGGAGGCGCCATGGTGGGCAAGATGCCAACATCACATGGCTCGAGGGCTCCTTCGTGGAGACCATAAAGGGGTGGCAATCAGGGTGGTTCTACATCACCGAGCCACGTGATCCTACATGGGTAGCGGCCCCCGAGTTCCGATCTGGCTTCCCCACGCGGCTCACCTCCTGGCAAGAGAAGGGCCTGTCCTGGGGTAGTTCGGGAGAGCTGACTAGACTCCAAACATGTATTCAAAACATGGTGAACAAGAAGCTCAAACTCGTCAACGTAGTCCAGGTCATGCTCCACCACCGGATCCTCCCGTGCCAACAACGGGCCTTCAACTTGTGGGAGTTCGACCCGGCGCAGCACCGAACTCTGAACAGGCTCTTCGACACAACTCACGAAGATGCCTGGAGGGTGCTGTTCAAGAGCGCCGAGGTCCCCCCTCCCACTATTGAGGATTGCGGATTCAGCGCGAAGCGCCAAGCTAGCGCGGTAAGCTGCTTTACCTCTTACAGGATACCTATTTTTCATAGATTGATTCCATGTGGGATCTAAACTCCCGTACCTTTGACAAGACTGGCAGGAGATGGCCGGACAGATCGACTGTCCGGCTCCTTTGCTCGAAGGCCCCGTAGACGCTCTTCTGGCGAAGCTGCTGACTCCGGCTCCTTATACGGTGCCGGAGAAGACCAAGAAGGCCAAGGGAACCCGAAAGAGTTCCCGATGCCAGGCGTCATCGGACTCACTGTCCGAGGACTCTACGGTGCAATCCTCCCCCGAAGACGAGGAGGTAGAAGAAGATGCTCCCCCTCTAGACGGGGGAGACAAGAAAAGGAAGGCCGCCCCAACTGGGGAGGCCGAAGGGTCCAAGAAGGGGAGGACTCTCCTTCCGGATAGCTCTACCGCCGCCGCCGACGGCGAAGACGAGTGGCTGCCCAGGGCCAAGCCCCTGGGGAAGTCGTAAGTATTCGGATACCAGAGTAACTCATAGTATTCCTTTGTCGCACTACTTCACCTAACGTCGAAATATGATTATGCAGGCCGCCCCGAGCCTGTATCGATGTATCATCGGACGGCTCCCTGGGCTCGTCGGATATGGATAGCGATCCAGTCCCGACCGCCAACTCCCCTCATCTTGCGGACAACGCCGAGGTACTGTCTCACGAGGCACCGGGTCGAGGGGAGACAGTCCTAGAGGCGCCTCAAGGCGGCCTCCCGGACTCCGGGAGCCGAGGGGACAAGGCCCCTGAGAGCTCCGAGTTCGGCCCTCAGACGAACACCTGTCGGAACCTCTAGTGGTTCCGGACTCGGGCAGGCGACCTCCTTCTAAGAGGGGCGAGATGCTTGTACCGGTGACCTCTGTCCATCCAGAGGCGTCGGACAATCTACTGGAAGCACTTCGCAGCGCTTCCATCAACGAGGAGCACCGCACTATCATGAGTGCGGTGATCCAGAAGGTTCTGTCCGCCAAGAGCGGATTGACTGAAGCCTGTGCCAGCCTTCTAACAGGCTTTGAGGTAAGTGTTTGAAATATAGGAAAATATTACCGCATAGACAGTAGCCCCTGATGCTCTGTTCGGTGTTCACAAAGAAAAGCCGAACAAAGGATCAAACAATATTGAAGTAGTCTAATATGAGTATGTCAATATGCATATGCAGGCTTCGCTGCTGGCGTCCGCCGCACTGACTGCAGAGGTCGCCGTACTGAAGCAGGACCTTAAAGGGTCCCAGGACGAGCTCGGTCTTGCCAAGAGGCAGCTCGAGGAGAACAAAGGTAAGTAGTGCCTAGTCTGCGGATATGTATAAAAAGAGTGCGATTGCAAAATGACAGGATCATCATGAATTTGCCAGGGGCCACGACCGAAGTGGCGACCCTAAAGCAAGCGATGTCTGAGGCCAAAGATAAAGTGACCAAGGAGCACACTAAGCGAGAAAAGCAAGAGGCTCGGGTGGGCGAGGTGCAGGAAGAGCTCCAGGCTCTCGTGACGAAGCACAAGGTGTTGGAGCTTGACTCGAAGACGCGAGAGTCTGAGCTTGCCGCGGCCCTCGAGAGCGCAAAAAGTGCCAAGGCCGAAGCCCAAAAGGCCCTCCAGGAGATCGACACAATGAAGAAGATAGCGGCGGGTAAGGCATTCTATATGCAGAGCAAGCATGTAAAAGTAAATTACCAATTACTTACCCGAATTCGGAGCTCTCCAGGAGCATTCGCAGATTTGCCCCGCAGCGTGTTGGATGCCGCACAGTTTTACCAGGCCGAGGAGGGAAGCTCAACGGAGAAGTTGTTCTGGTCTCAGTATACTGGGACCGAACACCCGATGCCTCTGAGCGACCAGCTAAAGCAGCTGGTCGAGCTGCACAAGGCGGCCGAACAGGCCATGAAGGGCCTTATAGTCCGGCTGTGGCCTGGCGACGCCCTTCCGAACATCTACTTCGGCCTGGTGAGGCGGCTTGTGGATGCCTGCCCACGGCTGGAGGTCGTCAAGCGGTCCGTCTGCATCGAAGGTGCACGTCGGGCTTTCGCCCGTGTGAAGGTGCAGTGGGCTAAGGTAGACGCCGTGAAGCTGATCAAGGAAGGGCCGCCGCAGGGCAAGGAGCATCGCACCCCTGAAATTTATTATGAGGGTGTCCTGAAGGGTGCTCGTCTTGTAGCGGACGAATGTTCAAAGGATGTAATATTTGAGTAAACTTGCTCGTGTGATCCTGTATGATGAAAACTTGTTTCATATGCGCTATGCAACGCTTGTGTGAATTTAAAATATTACCTTACGTTTGGCTGTTTATCCAATCTGAGAGATGGCTAGTCCTCGGCTTCTGCCCCCATGCCACGAGTGCTGGGGTGTTCGGGATAAACCTGAGCACTCTTGTTCCCATGTTTGGGTCCTTCGAGGGAGGTGCTCAGCACAACGAACAAGGCAACCGGACTAATAATGCTTTATCACTCTCACTTAGCCATAGAATTCTATAATTTTAAATTTCGGCGAAGCCCCTGGTATTCGGAAGGCCGAATTCGGGGCGGGATACACGCCTTTAAGCCGGACAGGGCCGGCCCCTCGCTCTAAGCGGCATAAGCCTTTAGGGACTCGAAAACCTCGCCGAACAGCGACCAGTCTCTCGCCTTATCATAACAGTCAGTTTTAGCTTTCTCTACTGAGGTGCTTAGCCCAGCAGAACCGGGGCACAATCGCAGTAGTTCTCCTAGCGCTACCTTAGCCGATAGAGCGGAACGTAAGGTACCAAAACATAGGAGCCGGGCAAACCCAACATTTGACCAAAGACATGATTCGAAGCTGATGCATATAATGCTATAAGTCCGGGGTGCCGCACTTGTGAAAGTGTTCGGACTTTTCACACCATATTGTGGGGTACGTAAGCCCCTGGTGTATTGGTCGTACCAAAGTGTACGGTTGCAAGGCGTCATTAATGAACACATATACATATAACAAGAATGCAATAATAGTCGTAATGTTATGCGTTGTTTATTCAAAAAGGTGCGTTAAAGCAGAATGATACATATGGTGCGATAAACAAAGAGTAGGACTATGTCCCTTCCAAGGGCAAGCTGAGGAACAGTATTAAATCAAATATTTTGCTCGTTATTGTAATCCACCTGGGAATTCCGTGGTGTGACGTAGCTTTGTACCTCCTTGGTTGTTGCATCATGTGTTTGGCAATGGTGCTGCCGGACAGGGTTTCCAGAGATTAAGGTCCTGAAAAAGAGAAAAATAACCAAACGAGAAGCCCCTAGTGCGGTTTAAGCCGCGTCTTGGGGTGTGCCGCAGTTGTGCCCCCCTCCCCACCTATGCCCATGGTATTTTTAATGCGTAATTATGTACGTGTGGCACGAGTTCCGCCATTCGGCTGGGACTGTGGTGGGGGCCGCATTGCTACGTGAGCTCAGATCGTGCCAGGCGGTCTACTTGCCGATTGCTCCGAGCGCGCTTGAAGGTGTCTGGGTCTTAAAACGCCGAACTGGTGGATTGCCTTGAGAGGCTGCTTTGCGCTTCTGCTGCCGCGGTGTGCTCCTCCATTCGGAGAGAGCGCTCTGTGTTTCCATTGACTGTAATAACCCCCCGAGGTCCTGGCATCTTGATCTTGAGGTATGCATAATGAGGTACCGCATTGAATCTCGCAAATGCGGTTCGCCCGAGCAGTGCATGATAACCACTGCGGAACGGGACTATATCGAAGATTAACTCTTCACTTCGGAAGTTATCCGGGGATCCGAAGACCACTTCCAGTGTAATTGAGCCTATGCAATGGGCCTCTACGCCTGGAATGACGCCTTTAAAGGTCGTTTTTGTGGGTTTGATCCTTGAGGGGTCTATACCCATTTTGCGCATTGTGTCCTAATAAAGCAGGTTCAGGCTGCTGCCGCCATCCATAAGGACTCGAGTGACATGAAATCCCTCAATGATTGGGTCCAGAACCAGTGCGGCGAATCCGCCATGACGGATACTAGTGGGATGGTCCCTGCGATCGAAAGTGATCGGATAGGAGGACCATGGGTTGAACTTTGGGGCGACTGGCTCCAACACATATACGTCCCTGAGCGCACGCTTCCGCTCCCTCTTGGTGATGTGGGTTGCGTATATCATGTTCACCGTCCGCACTTGTGGGGGAAACCTCTTCTGTCCTCCGGTGTGTGGCTGCCGGGGCTCCTCCTCGTCATCGCTATGTGGCCCCTTGTCCTTGTTTTCGGCAACTAACTTGTCAGCCTGCTTGAACACCCAACAATCCCTATTGGTGTGATTGGCTGGCTTTTCTGGGGTGCCGTGTATTTGACATGAGCGATCGAGTATACGGTCCAAGCTAGACGGACCCGGCGTACTTTGTTTGAATGGCTTTTTTCTGCTGACCGGGTTTAGAGCCTTTGAATCCGACATTGACTGTCGTATCCTTGGTATTATCGCTGTTAATGCGGCACTTATGTTTGTTGCGACGTGACCTGCTATTGCCGTCCTTGGTATCCGAAGTACCATGGTTCTTTGATATGTTATTACTGCGAGCCAGCCAGCTGTCCTCTCCCGCACAAAAGCGGGTCATGAGTGTCGTGAGGGCTGCCATAGATTTCGGCTTTTCCTGAACAAGGTGCCGGGCTAGCCATTCATCGTGGATGTTGTGTTTGAAAGCCGCTAGGGCCTCTGCATCTGGACAGTCGACGATTTGATTTTTCTTTATTAGGAACCGAGTCCAGAATTGCTTGGCCGATTCTTCTGGCTGCTGAATTATGTGGCTCAAGTTCGTCATCTGGTGGCCGCACATAAGTGCCCTGAAAGTTGTCGAGGAATGCGGCTTCCAGATCTTCCCAACAGCTAATGGACTCTACTGGCAAGCTGTTAAGCCAATGCCGCGCTGGTCCCTTGAGCTTTAGTGGGAGGTATTTGATGGCGTGTAAGTCATCACCGCGGGCCATGTGGATGTGGAGGAGGAAATCCTCGTTCCATACCGCGGGATCTGTTGTGCCGTCGTATGATTCAATATTTAGAGGTTTGAAACCTTCTGGGATTTGATGATCCATTACTTCGTTTGTGAAGCATAAGGGGTGTGCAGCGCCTCTGTATTGGGCTATATCGCAATGCAGCTCGAATGGGTCTTGCCCGCTATGTTCGGCCTGGCCGGATTTACTTTTACTGTATCCGGCGTGACGTTTATCGTCTCGCATAGTGGCGCGCCCTCGTGATCGGTAGATCGATCTTGCATGCTTTGCTTTGTCCTCCAATATGCCTCGCAGGTCTGGCGTATCTCCCCATGCCTTTTTATTTGAATGGCATCGGGGTGCAGGCTGAGTTTTTGGCTGGAATGCCTCTCTATCGCGGCCACGAGGTGGCCGATCAGCCGCGTCCTACGCTTCTTCCTCCAGTCGGGGTAGCAACCTACATTTTGGGTAACTCTTGGAGGGGAACTCGAGTTTATATTCCTCGGCCACGAGGACTTCAGTCCATCTGTCAGCTAGCAGATCTTGATCAGCTTGAAGCTGCTGCTGCTTTTTCTTAAGGCTATTTGTCGTGGCTATAAGCCGGAGTTTGAAGCGCTCTTGTTCGATGGGATCCTCTGGCACGGCGAATTCATCGTCGCCGAGGCTTGCCTCGTCTTCGGAGGGGGGCATGTAATTATCATCCTCCGCCTCTCCATCTGTCGCTCTCTCAGGAGGGCTGGCTCCTCCATCCTCCTGCTCTAAATCTTGCTGGAGGGTGTTGTTGTTGTCTTCGGCACTATCCAGAGTGTTATTATCTCCTATGCCGGTATCACCACTTTTGCTTTGGCGGGACTTAGAGCGGCGCCGTTGATGTTGGCGCTTGGGTTGCTTCTTGGAGGGGTCATCCTCCGCTATCTCGTTGCCATTGCCTTCTTTGGGTGTATCCACCATGTATATATCGTATGATGAGGTGGCTGTCTAGTGCCCTGTGGGCAGTGGTTCCTCTTCGTCTCCCGCATTGTCATCCATACCGTCGATGTCTTCGGAGTCGAAGTCGAGCATGTCGGTTAACTCATCGACAGTGGCTACTAAGTGGGTGGTGGGTGGGCCGCGAATTTCTTCGTCTTCCGCATCCCAGTCCTGTCGGACATAGTTCGGCCAGGATCCTCCTGACAAGGAGAGAGACCTTAATGAGTTCAGTATGTCGCCAAAGGGCGAGTGCTGAAAAATATCCGCGGAGGTAAACTCCATGATCGGCTCCCAATCGGATTCGATAGGAACGGGCGCAGGCGGTTCGGAGTCCGTGGCCGGAGAAGGATCCGGCAGTTTAACAACACGGCTCTCGTGCAAGGTAAGGTCGATGTTTGGCTCGATCGCCGCTGAGGGTAAGGCCTCCGTGGCGGGGTCCATCCACCCGTCCGTGGACGGCGCACCTGGCTCCGAATTGAGGGTCGGAGCAGCTGCATGTGCAATCTCCTGAACACTGTCCGATGGTAGAGCTAAATCGTACTCATCGTGACCGCGTGACGCACAAGGCAGGGGCTTGAATCCGTCGAAGAGCAAATCTCCACGGATATCGACCGTGTAGTTTAAGCTTCCAAACCTGACCTGGTGGCCAGGGGCATAACTTTCAATCTGCTCCAGATGGCCAAGCGAATTGGCCTGCAGTGTAAAGCCGCCGAACACGAAGATCTGTCCAGGGAGAAAAGTCTCACCCTGGACTGCATCGCTATTGATGATAGTAGGAGCCATCAAGCCTAACGGCGACGACACAGAGGAACTCTCAATGAAAGCACCAATGTCGGTGTCAAAACCGGCAGATCTCGGGTAGGGGGTCCCGAACTGTGCGTCTAAGGCGGATGGTAACATGAGGCAGGGGACACAATGTTTTACCCAGGTTCAGGCCCTCTTGATGGAGGTAAAACCCTACATCCTGCTTGATTAATATTGATGATATGGGTAGTATAAGAGTAGATCTACCACGAGATCAGAGAGGCTAAACTCTAGAAGCTAGCTTATGGTATGATTGTCTGTTGTCCTACGGACTAAAACCCTCCGGTTTATATAGACACCGGAGAGGTTAGGGTTACACAAGGTCGGTTACAAAGGAGGAGATATACATATCCGTATTGCCTAGCTTGCCTTCCACGCCAAGTAGAGTCCCATCCGGACACGAGACGAAGTCTTCAATCTTGTATCTTCATAGTCTAACAGTCCGGCCAAAGGATATAGTCCGGCTGTCCAGAGACCCCCTAATCCAGGACTCCCACAGTGGTCGATAGAACTTGAGGGAATATTTGTTCTACCTTTAGCTCCTCGTTGGGTTCGACACTCTTACTTATCGGAAACTGTTGCGATCCCCTATACTTGTGGGTTATCAATGCGCCCCTGATTGTACAAGATGCAAGAATAGTAACTGCGCTGCTCATAACTCCAGAATCGATATGAGGAGATTCTTGGCCTTGTGTAGGGGTTCTTGTCACTGTTAAAGAATGTGTTGTGTGCCTTGAATCCATTCAGATTAAACGATCCTGGTGACATTGCAGTACCTGGAAACCATGGTAGCCTTGGCTTTGGCTTCTGGACCTGAGGCCTGTGCTCCACATGATAGTTAAATTGAGGTCCAAGAGCAGGCGGAGGAACCAGAATTGGCCAGCGGACGGTAACAAGTTGTCCACGATCATATGCTTGCTCGATGGTGTGTGGCCTTGGAGGAGGTACAGGAGCAGAGGCATTGGCTTCAGGCAGCGGATTTGCTTCGGGTGCTGCATTTGCTTCAGGTGCATTCACTTCTGGCACCACATTAGCTTCAGGCGCCGCATTAGCTTCAGCCATGACAACGTCATTAGCTTCAGTGTTGATGTTGGTGGCCGCCTCAGTATTGGTAACCTCCACTTCAGGAGCTGGAGGGTCGGACACGTTCTCCTCGAGAACAACTTCAGGGTTGGACGGGGGTGTAGCAACACGTTCTTCTTCTCTTGGTTCTTCTTCTTGGTCATCGGCTGATGCAGCAGGAATATCTTCAGCCGTTTTGGCTTCAGATTCAGGGATGTTCGCAGTAGGAGAGGCTTCGGGAAAGACTTTGCATGAAACGGATTGGCGCTCTTCTCCTTCTGGAACACTTGACAAAGTGACCTATGGCCTTGGTCCTTTGTGAAGCCTGCAAAACGCTAGCGACGCATGTGGAGATGGAGTTGGTTGGGCCTCAAGGTCTTCATTGTCAATCACCAGAGTGGTGACCTGGGTTGGGGGAGTAACTGGTGTTTCTTCATCACGAGGGGATTCTTGAGGGTGATCAGCCCATGAGTCATCCTGAGCAATTGGCATCAATGGACGACCAATGCTGATGAGTTCGCTGTTCGTGAGAACAGGCAATGATACCAAATTGTGCCTGATTTGAGGAAGGACTTCATCATCTTCAACATTGTCGTGATGACCAATGTCTTCAGCTGCGGCGAGGTCAACAGCTGGAATGTCTTCAACTACTGGAGCCTCTATGGAAGCAGGCTCATGAACGATCAACTAGCGCTCACGATGTTCAAACGCAGGACGAGCCACTAATATTGGCTCGACAACAAGGGGCTCTGTGGGAGCAGCCCGGTCTCTCTTCTTGGTCTTTCGCTTCTTGATCGGTGGAGCATCATCAGTGGTGGCTTTGGACTTGCGATTTCTGGCTTCGGCTTCAGCTGCTCTAGTTTTTTGGTACTCTGAAGCCACTGTGGGGACCTTAGGCTTCGAGCCTGTCATACTGGCCGGGAAGACAATGTGAGGTTCTTCCTGCCTTGATGCTTCTGGTTGGGCCACAACAGGCTTCTTCTTCTTCTTCTTGGCAACCATTCTGGGGTCGATGCCTGGTCGCCCCAAAGCCTTGAGCTTTTCAGCTTCATTGTAGCCTTGAACACATTTGGCAGCAAGATTCTTCATGCGCTCATGAGAACCTTTTGCTTCTTCTTGTTTCTTGTGGAACGCCTCCTTGAGCTCATGCATCATGACCTTGAAGTTTTGAATATCTTCAACATTGAGCTTGGCCATGTGCTTCTTGAACTGAGCCTTTTCATAATCAATCTTGTGCTTCAGCTCAACAATCTTCTGTGCAAGAGCCAGCTCAGGAGCAATGGCTCCATGGAAAGAGACGCTGAGGGCAATTGGGAGTTGAAGGTCATCAAAATTGAGATCTGGGCTGTCAAAACACTCATCAATAAACTTGCACAGGATTTCCACATCAAAGAGGGGAAGATCATTGAAGATTTCCGCCTCTTGATTGCTCTTTATCAATTTCTCAAGAGCATCATCGCCAAGATCGTCGTCGCTAGACAGATCAATGGCGTCATTCTCGTTTCTCAAAACAGCAGTAGGAGTCAGAACAGGACTTGAGGAGTGCACGGGCTTCTTCTTTTTCTTCTCAGTCTTAGGGATGCGAGAGAGATCTTCAGACTGCACACTTGGTGCAGGAGGAGCAGTGGCCAGAGGCTTCGCGCGCGACACTTTTGGTGGAGTGGAAAGCTTCGAAGCCTTAGGTTTCTTCTGCTTCTTCGGCTTTGGTGGTGCAGGCGCTTCGTCAGAGTCAGCGTCGTCTGCAGGTTGATCCATGTATGCCCCTTGAACCATTATATGAGTGATGAGACCTTCTAAGTTGTAGAAGGGCCTAACAAGATTGGGTTCAGCTTCACGTGTGCCATCGGCACGTGGCGCAGAGGGGCCTGGGTTGAAGTCTAATCCCAAAGACTTCTTGTTTTCCTTGGCCGAGTTCTTTGCAAACTGATAGTTGCGCTTGAACATATTGTCATCTCGACACCCTAGCAATGACGATGGGTCGGCATCAGTAGGTTGTGGCCCTCGGACCATGCAAGGGTAAAATCCTTGAGGAATGGCTTCAGTTCTGGTCTTGGGTTGAAGATTTTTATAGAGAATATCTCCCCAAGGATGCGTGATAGCATTCTTTTCAGCATACTCCTTGGTGACGAATCTATACTTGAACCATTGCTCGGCCCAGTATCTTCGAATCCATTGGATTCGTGTCTTGCGCTGACCATAGCTTTCTTCGGGGTCAGTTTTGTATAGTTCATAGAGATCTTCGGGCAGGTCCATTGAGTACCCCCACGGCGCTGTCTGCCACCCTTCCTTGCTGATTTCTCTGTTGCCATGAAGTTTAGACTGAAAGGCTTCAACACTGTCAAAGTCTTTCGTCTGCTGGTCAGACAGGAACTGGCTTCAGGAGAATTTATGTGATGCTGTAAGAACTCTGCAAATGAATGCAGACTATGAGAACCAAGGGATTCTCCCACGGACATGTACCTGTGATAGCATTAGATATGCGAGGGAAGGGGAAGAGGTCATATGCATTCTTAGAAGATTTTGAAGATAAATCAGTTTAGAAGACATTGACCTCATAGTGCGAAGACATTCACTCATATGTAGAGAGTTGGTTCGAGATTTGTACGAATCCACGAATAAGTACAAGTGAGGAATCTAACTACTTTTGTGAAGCATAAGTGAACATGCTAGGCATGCTATGAGATGCGGAACAGGATAGATCCAACTTTGTAGGAACAGAAACCACTTGTGGTTGAAAAGGATGAATCTATCAGATCAAAAAGGACTGTAAAAAGAGTTTTTATTTACCACTTGAGGAACTGCTAGACGGAGTAGGAGATGAGGCCGAGCAGTTCGATCTTCCGTGCCCTAACTTGGCGACGGAGGACACCTATGGCGACGGTGGAGAAGACGATGTCCGCGGCCGGCGTGATGACGGTGTCGGTGAGGTTGCGGCAGCTAAGCGCTTCGTTGCCGGCATCGTCGAGGGCTAGCGGTGGCGCTAGGGTGTGTGCGAGGAAGAGAAGTGGAAGAAGAGATAATGACTAGGGTGTGGTGAGTATTTATAAGGACAGGGATGACGCAGCGTTATTACGCGGGTGCCCCTGGCGGTTCACATCTGAAGGACACGTGGCAATCATGCAACTTATTGGAGGTTATTCCATGTTCCCACGTACGCCTGGGTTGTCGGGTGGTCGTTCCCGCTTCTCCGGGTTTCAGGAAAAAAGGATTGAGCATTTAAAACAGATTTGATGTTTGTCTCTGTATCTTCTGCTGACAAGGACGCAACAAAGACATTCGACAGTTTCAATAGAATGCATATGATTTGGATAGATAGATTTGAGACGGGAGCATAGAAAGGTTAGGGTCCAATCACATTCACTTAGTTCATAAGATTCAACGAGAAGACATAGCTATAAGTGAATGCTGTAGAGGACAGAACACAATCATATGAATATATCCGAATAAGACCAAATCAATATAGTGAAGATAAACATGAAACCATGTTAATATTGAAGACAAACCAAATGCGAAGACTTTGCAGGTGTAACGCCAACAGAAAATACTCCAAACAAAAGTTTGGTGGTGGCGTTACCCACCGTATAGGAAGTATTAGACCCAGACACGGCGCACAATTATCGTGGCGCTCCGAAGTCAAATTCCGCGTTAATGCATTCACACTTAGAGTGTAAGTCTTCATTAGTTGAAGATATACGCTGCTTCGTGTGTTGCACATCTAAGACATCAACATGCATAAGTGTTAGGATGTGTGCATGATCACAGGACATTTGAGGATTCCAAGATATTTAGCTCACACCGCAACTTGCAAAACCTTTTCTCATCCAAGGGCTTTGTGAAGATATCTGCCAGTTGCTCTTCAGTGTTGACGTCAATGATATCAATATCTTCCTTCATGACATGATCTCTGAGAAAGTGATGACGGATCTGAATGTGCTTTGTCTTCGAGTGCTGAACTAGGTTGTTGGTGATCTTGATGGCGCTTTCATTGTCGCGGTAGAGTGGCACTTGCTTCAGATGAATGCCATAGTGTTTGAGTGTTTGCTTCATCCATAGAAGCTGAGCGCAGCAAGATCCAGCAGCAATGTATTCAGATTCAGCAGTGGAGAGAGACACACGGTTCTGCTTCTTTGAAGACCAACACACAAGTGATCGTCCCAGAAAGTGACATGTGCCTGATGTAGACTTGCGATCCACCTTGTCACCAGCATAATCAGCATCCGAGAATCCAACTAGATCAAACTCTGAGCCCTTTGGATACCATAATCCTAGTGTTGGCGTGTAAGCCAAATATCGAAGAATTCACTTCAAAGCTAAGTGATGCGATTCCTTTGGTGCCACTTGGAATCGGGCACACATGCTGAAAGAACATGCGGTGCCCCCATGTTTGGTTTTGGTAATTGATGACAATATCTATGGACTAATGGTTGCCTTGAGTTATATTTGAAGGTTTTGTCCATAGGCTTTTCTTGGAGTACATGTGTTGGTTTCAAGGAGAGTTTGTGTTGACCAAGGTGCTATTAAGGAATTATCCAAAGCTTGGTCATGTGAGAGTTGAGCTTATTGCAAGCATGTCTTGAAGAAGAAGATTGTGTGATCATTCATGTTTACCTTCAAGACATCATCCAAATGAAGAGAGTTGGAAAGATTCAAGGTTGATCAAGACTAAGTCAAGAGTGAATCAAGTTGATCAACTCACAAAGCGTAGAAGATGTACCGAGAGGGATCAAGTGATCCCATGGTTTGGTAAGCATTGTCCATTGTGCTTTGTGTACTAACCCATGGTCTATGTGAGAGTTCTACGTGGGGTTAGGTACGTGTTCATGGGCTTGTGTCAAGAGGAAGATATCACTCAACCCATGGAGAGAATGACATCAAGTGGTGATCGTCATCAAGATTGTCGTGTGCAAGTTCAAGTGGATCATCCCGAAGAGATCAAGTGCTTGAAGCTTGCCGTCCATTGTGGTGACAATGGACTTGTGAATATGTGCTGAAGAGTGGCCCACCCATAGTGGACTATGGGGGAGCAATCATATAGTCTTCATCGAGCCAACACAATCAAGAAAGGTGGTCCAACTTGAGGGAGTCAAGATCGTCATCATCTAGCTCAAGTGGACCATGTGCAAGGCAAAGGTTTGCCCTTGATAGGTTTTCTATTTTACCGGTCTCATGGTGGTAGTTTGGAGACCGGGTTATAGGATCGTTTGCCGTACTATCAAGGGGGGCTCTCAAGTTGGTAGCTTGATCGTATCGTTAGTAGAGAGCTCAAACCATTGCATCCTTGCATCATATTTCTTGGTTCTTGTTTGGTTCTCTTTGTGAGTCTTAGAGCTTATGGTCATCTTGATGACAAGCTTGAGTTCATTGAAAACGGAGTTCGCATGCATCTTCTATGATGTTTTCGGTGTTGGAGGTTTTACCGGTCTTTTCCGAGGAAGGGTTCTCACCATTTTCTTATGGGCCTTTTCTCATTTTCTTCTTATTGATATTTCTTTGAAGATTGTGTTAGCCCTTGTCACTAGCTTTCCAACAAACTTGGTTTCATCGAAGTCAGAGTCCGTTTGCAAAAGTTGTGGCAGTTTTGGTGTTCTGAAAAGGCTGCAGCGGTACTACCGCGAATTGGAGCGGATGTAATTTTTTACTATCGCTCCAGAGCAGTACTACCGCGGCTCCTACAGCGGTAGTACCGCTCCGGACCAAAAACTCGTCCCAAGTCTTGCGGTGGTATGCCCGGATGTATTTTTTAGTACCGCTCGCAAGCAGTAGTACCGCTCGCAAGCAGTAGTACCGCTACCATTTGCGGTAGTACCGTGAGGTCGAGCGGTAGTACCGTGAGGACGAGCGGTAGTACCGCTCCGGCGGTTCTTCTGGCCTTTTGCCTCCTCGCTGTTGTTTTTCAAAGGGGTACTTCCGTCCTAGCGGTAGTACCGCTCCTTGGAGCGGTAGTACCGCTCTGTGGGGCTGTGAGCATAACGGTTGGATTTTTCCCCACCTATAAAAGGGGGTCTTCTTCCCCAATGAACCTTATCCTTTTAGCTCGTGTTCTTCCCCCATTGTTGACCTTCTTCGAGCTTGCTAACTCTCAATCCCTCCAATGATTCTTGCTAGTTCTTGAGGGAAAAGAGAGAGGAGATCTAGATCCATGTTTCCACCAATCACTTTCTCCTCTAAGTGAGGGGAACCCCTTGGATCTAGATCTTGGAGTTCTTCATGTTCTTCTTTCATTCTTCCTCTCATTTTCTTGCCTAGCATTAGTTGCTTTGGTCGGATTGGGAGAGAAGGACTTGGGCACTCTGTGTGCCCTTGCCATTGCATTTGGTGCATCAGTTTGAGTTCTCCACGGTGATACGTGGAAGTGAAGTTTGAGAAGCTTATTACTCTTGGGTGTTTGGGCACCCTAGAGCTTGTTCCTCTTGGGTGCCTTGGCGCCCTAGATGGTTGGTGGTGTTTGGAGCTTAATCATTGTGGTGTAAAGCTCCGGGCAAGCGTCGGGGTCTCCAATTAGGTTGTGGAGATCGCCCCGAGCAATTTGACGGGTACCAGTGACCGCCCCCAAGGGTTGCCAAAGTGTACGGGTTCGGTGACCGCCCCCAAGGGTTGCCATTTGTACGGGTTCGGTGACCGCCCTCAAGGGTCCCTTAGTGGAATCACGGCATCTTGCATTATGCGAGGGCGTGAGGAGATTACGGTGGCCCTAGTGGCTTCTTGGGGAGCATTGTGCCTCCACACCGCTCCAAACGGAGATTAGCATCCGCAAGGGTGTAAACTTCGGGATACATCATCGTCTCCGCGTGCCTCGGTTATCTCTTACCTGAGCTCTTTACTTATGTGCTTTACCTTGTGATAGCCATATTGTTTCTTGTCATATATCTTGCTATCACCTAGTAGTTTATCTTACTTAGCATAAGTTGTTGGTGCACATAGGTGAGCCTAGTTATTGTAGGTTTTGTGCTTGACAAATTAACCGCTAGGTTTATTCCGCATTTGTTCAAGCCTAAACCGTAATTATTTTAAAAGCGCCTATTCACCCCCCTCTAGGCGACATCCACGATCTTTCAATTGGTATCAGAGCCTCGTCTCTCTTTGTTAGGCTTAACCGCCTAGAGAGTAAAGATGTCGACTAGGGGATTAGGATTCTCTCACACTCTTAGTTTCGATGGCACAAATTTTGATGTTTGGGTAATTCGCATGCTTAATCTCTTTAGGGTCATGGACCCAAATTTAGAGCGAATTGTAGATATGGGTTTTTCTCCTCCAAAGGATCCTCAAAGATTATCTTTAGAGGATGAGAAAAACTCTTATCTCAATGCTCAAGCTTCTAATGTGCTTTTCGATGCTTTGAGCAATGTAGTTATATTTCAACTCATGTCGTCCCGGGATGCTCATGAGTTGTGGACAAAGCTTCAAGATAAATATGGCGTGTCCAAGTTTTGTGGGGATGATTGTTCTCCCTCCACATACGGACGTATAGTCTTCTCAACTTCTTCTACTTCACCTACATGTGGCTTGCCACAAGGTAATGATATGGTGAGTAGTGTTGGTCATTGCAATGATGATAGTATGTTTATTGTGGATGATCCTTCATCACTATCTTATTGCAATGCTCCTTCTTTGGGCTTTAACACTTCGAGCACTCCAAATGTTTCACATGCTTGTGTTGATAGTCCTTGCATATCATGTAGAAATTGCTTGACTAAATCCCATGATGATATGTTTACTATGTCTTGTTGCCATGATAAAAATGCATATATGTCCTCAAATTGTTGTGCTAACAATGTAGAGGAAACCCAACACCCCATGGAACAAGATGTGGTCTTGAATGGTGCTTCAACGGATCCTTCATCATCATCTATTGCATTTTGCCTTATGGCCAAGGCTTCAAAGGTATCTCCCACTTTGAATCCCAATATATCTTGTGATGATGGCAAGAGTGATGATGATGTTGATTATGATGAAGAGAATGATAATGTTGCCTCCTTAAAAACTAAGGGGTAAATGATTTTTAAAGCTCTTCACAAAAATAAACTTGCTTGTTCCAACTTCATGGAAATCATGTCTCTTGCCATTGAAGGCAAGAAATGCATTGAGGAGTTGGAATCTCATCTAGAGGAGCATGAGGTCACCATTGAGAAAATGGAAGCTCATGAGCGTGATTACGCAAATGAGATCGCGGAGCTATCTCAAGCTCTTGAACATGAACAAACCACATCTGAATCTCTTGAGGAGACCTTTGCTCTAGAATTACCTAGAATAAAGGAATCTCATGATAGAGCACTCGAGGTGGCCAATGATTTCAAAACTAAAAATGCTAAGCTTGAAGTTGCTCATGCTAGACTCCTTGAGGATTTTGAGCACCTTGAAAATGGCTCAAGGGTCATCAAGGGTGAGCTCATCAAACTCACCGAGTCTCATGCTCAACTTAAAGCTTCATATTCAAAAGAGCTTGCCAAGTTGTCTTCTCCTCTTGTTGCTAACGATGATGCTTGTGCTACTAACTCTATCTCTTGTGAAGCATCCATATTAAAGGAGAATGTTGAGATAAGGGCTCAACTTGAGTTGCTATCTAGCAATTACGGGATGTTGGAAGAAAATCATGTAAACCTCACAAGCTTTCATGATGATCTTCTAGTATCCCATAATGTGCTAAAGATAGCTCATGAGGCCATGCTTGCTAAGGTAACATCTAGTGAGCCTCATGTGGATACTAGCACTACTTTTGGTCAAAATGATATATTGCCTTGTGCTAGTCCTCGCGATTCATCCATGCATAACATTGGTACATCTTGTGATGAATTGCTTTCCTTGCCTTGTTGCTCTAACGATGAAGCTTATACTTCCTCTAGTACTTGTGTTGAGACTAACCATGCGGAGAAAATCAAAGAGCTCAAGGCCCAAGTCACTTCTTTGAAGGAAGACTTGGAAAAGAGTCATGAAGGAAAATTCACACTCAACAATATCTTGAGTGTGCAAAAATCCCCCAATGACAAAGGTGGACTTGGATTCAACTCCAACAAGAAGAAGAAGTCCAAAGTGAACAAAAAGAAGGGCCAAGAACAAGTCAAGAATTCGGCCAAGATTGTTTGCTTCAAGTGCAAAGTAGAAGGGCATCATGTTAGATCTTGCCCATTGAAGAAGAAGGCCATTAGTGACAAGCAACAAGGGAAGCGGCCACAAGTTCGATCTCATGCTCAACCACAAGTTGAAGAAAGTACTCTTCCCAAGAATCCTCAAGCTAATGCTTCTCAAGTTGAGAAATCAAGTGAGAAGAAAGTGAAGAGTAGACGTTGCTACTTATGTTGTGAGAAAGGTCACCTCGCCTCTTCATGCACTAGTGGTAACTTATCCAACCCAATTATTATTGATGATATCTATTCTCTTGGGAAGGATAATGTTGGCAATGTGTTTGCCAAAGTTGTTGGTACTCAAAGTGGTGTCAAGAAGAGAACCATTTGGGTAGCCAAGCCTATTATGACTAACCTCTTAGGACCCAACTTGGTTGGGGACCAACAAGCTCAAACTTGATCAATAATTGTTGTTGGAGGGCACTAGAGACTTGGCTACTTTATGAAGAATTAAGGGGACTTCATCATTCTAATTGTCTCAAGCCAAGTCAATTGAATCATCAAGATTATATCTTATATCCAATGTGCCTCCTTATGGTAACTTGTACCTCAATTGCTTACATTGAAAGTTACTTGCCCCCTTGCATGTTTTGGTTTTGTTCCTTGCATGTGTTTGTATATGTTGTGCTTCCAACTTGATTATCTTGAGCAATCAAGTATGTGTGTGTTGGTTTGCACATCATGTATGTGTGTGTCATGCGTTGAGCCTTTTGCATCTTGTTTATTTATTAGTTGGCTCTTGTGAGAGATTAATGGAATATCCCATTATGGGGGAGTGATGTGCTTTGTGCACTTCACAATCCTATAAAGGTGGGTACATGGGGAATACCACTTAGTATTGATATTGCAAGCTTATCTAGTCACTATGTGGTATGTCTTCTCATGATAAATTCAAATTCTAAATAGTCCATTAATTATCTCTTGTTGGATCCTTTAATTGCCTCTTGTCTATCTTTGATTGGTATCACATTATGGGGGAGTAATATGCTATGTGTATATTACTAGCCTAGAAAATGTGTACATTTGAGATATTGTCATCTAGAGTTGATATTGTAAATTATCTTGTTCCTAGGTGGCATGTTAGCTCTACAAGTTGCAATTTGCTTTTTGTATGGTGTGAAGATGATGTCGGATATCCTTGCTATCTACCACCGGGAATTATTTCCATTTACTTCTTGTCTTTTGACAATTGGTACTCACTTTTGTGGTAGAATTTATTGATCATCTTTACATTGGCTTTTGTTTTTTATTTGCCTTTTCTCCTGCCAAGGTTTGTATCATCTCCCTTTGTCTTCCATACCACTTGTGGATCTTGTTTAGTGTTTTCTAGATATAGTGAAAGTGGTGATCCCACCTTGTGCATTTTGTATTCAAATGCAAATTCTCTCAATGCACTAGTCTTGGGGGAGCTATCCTATTTTCTATAAAACACTCGTCTTGCGATCCTTATCAAGTGTGTGTTGGTGGAAGGCAAGCCGTTTTCATTTTGGTACTTTGTGCCATCATGAAACTTTGTAGAGAGCTTGGTTTGTTTGGAACCATCCTCTCTTTTGGGAGTTTGATACCTTTTTTGAGTGTATCAATGGATATCTCATTCCTTGATGTATCTTTTATGGATATCCTCCAAGTGATGTTTTATTCATTTGGTATCAGTTCTTGAAAGTCTTGAGCATGCATATTTACTTCTTGTAGTTTCTTTGGCATGTTTTCTTTCTTTGACCCAATATATAGGGGGAACTCCACCAAGTCTCAAATTGGATGAGATGTGCATGAAATTCATTTTCATATCTATATGCACATATTTATGTGGAGTTTGCCCTATGTGTTGTTGGTTCTCTAACTCTTTGGTCCCAATGAGTTTGGGTACCATTTTGTTTGTGTTATTGTTCTAGGAACAAGTGGAGATGCATTGGATGCTCGGCTCACTCACAAGGAAGGTGTTGTCACCATGTGCTTATTGGAGTCAAGCTAGGATGATCAATGAACTACTTTGTACCTTCAATTGGTATCTACTACATCCTTCCAATGTTATCTCGGTAACAAGTATCTTCATATACTTCATGCACACATTTCTTGCATCAACCTTGTGTAGGTTGTATCATGGCATGTTATCCATTCTTTCTTGTGATACTTGTTTCCTTTCTCAAAGCATCCCAACAATGATGTCTCGTTGCTAGTTGTGATGTCTTTGATGGGTGTGTGGTAGGAAATCATTTATATACTATAAGACCATATCTAGCCATGTGCTATGCTTCCAAGCAAATATCTTATTGGTATATGTATGACTTCCTTTTGGATATCTTGTTCCTTCGTGTTGTAACTATTTCGGGTGTACATCCTTCTTTGTAGATATATATCATCATGATCTAGTCTACCTAGAACCATATACACTTGAGAGAAATTACATCTCTAGATGATATCCTTTCTTTCACGTCCACCTTGTCTTTCTTATGTTATTTCTTTGGTGGCTCCGCGGAAGCTTTTGCCTTGAGTGCGTCTCTTCTATCGTTGCATCTTGATGCGCTCTTATGTGGTGAACATTATTTTCCTCATGCTTTTCTTTACGAGATTTTTGCCATCTTAATTGGCATCCCTCGTCTTGACGCACCTTTCATCTTCTATCTTCACCGCGGGTTGTCACAAGCATAGGTTCTCTATATGCTTATTAGTAAGCTTGCGAACCCATTTGCTTGTTGTGTGTGGGAATGATAGGCCTTGCACTGTGTTGCCTCAATCTTTCAAGACTTTATTGATGCTTAATGCTCATCAGTACATTAGTCTTCTCAAGTGCATTGCCTTGACTCACACACATCATTTTGGTTGAGCCCATTCTTAAGTTGTCTCTTTCACTTTTGCTCAACCATGTGTTTGTTACATGTACTAGGCTTAGTTTCCTATATGCTCACTTGCACTTGTTGTAAGTTTCTATTGATTTTGGGGGAGCTATGATCCTATTTTGTGCACTTTGTTTCCAAATTCAAATATTCTTATGTGTGCACAAATCATGGGGAGCCTCTCTAGTTTCTTTAGAACACTCCTTTGCTCATATCATAATATCTTTTATTCATGTGGCTCGTAGGATCATTGGGCTAGTTGGTTCAATTGGTATCTTTTGATAGCTTGCTTCAATAGATATCTTTTGATTGCTTGGTTGCTTGTTTCTCTCTTTGTTATGTCTTTGTGGCATATCTTCCTTTTGCAATCTTTGGGCCTCAATATAGTTTGTCTTCCTCCAAGTATTTACTGTTGGATGTGTGTATTGCATTCCACTCTCTTGTTGAGAAATACACAATTTATGGAGGACCACAATCTATATTGGCCCTCTAAGCTTTTCGCCCATTTTGGCAATCGATGCCAATGGGGGAGAAGTTTTAGAGAGTTTTGTGGAGAAGCTTTGGTTTATGTTTCCTTAGCTTTTGCATCTCATTCGCATGCATTATTGGTTGTTGCAGTGCATGGTGATGCATAATTCCTTGTATAAACTCTCTTGAAAGTGATTGTCATCAATTACCAAAATGGGGGAGATTGAAAGAACATGCGGTGCCCCCATGTTTGGTTTTGGTAATTGATGACAATCTCTATGGACTAATGGTTGCCTTGAGTTATATTTGAAGGTTTTGTCCATAGGGTTTTCTTGAAGTACATGTGTTGGTTTCAAGGAGAGTTTGTGTTGACCAAGGTGCTATTAAGGAATTATCCAAAGCTTGGTCATGTGAGAGTTGAGCTTATTGCAAGCATGTCTTGAAGAAGAAGATTGTGTGATCATTCATGTTTACCTTCAAGACATCATCCAAATGAAGAGAGTTGGAAAGATTCAAGGTTGATCAAGACTAAGTCAAGAGTGAATCAAGTTGATCAACTCACAAAGCGTAGAAGATGTACCGAGAGGGATCAAGTGATCCCATGGTTTGGTAAGCATTGTCCATTGTGCTTTGTGTACTAACCCATGGTCTATGTGAGAGTTCTATGTGGGGTTAGGTACATGTTCATGGGCTTGTGTCAAGAGGAAGATATCACTCAACCCATGGAGAGGATGACATCAAGTGGTGATCGTCATCAATATTGCCGTGTGCAAGTTCAAGTGGATCATCACGAAGAGATCAAGTGCTTGAAGCTTGCCGTCCATTGTGGTGACAATGGACTTGTGAAGATGTGCCGAAGAGTGGCTCACCCATAGTGGACTATGGGGGAGCAATCATCTAGTCTTCATCGAGCCAACGCAATCAAGAAAGGTGGTCCAACTTGAGGGAGTCAAGATCGTCATCATCTAGCTCAAGTGGACCATGTGCAAGGCAAAGGTTTGCCCTTTATAGGTTTTCTATTTTACCGGTCTCATGGTGGTAGTTTGGAGACCGGGTTATAGGATCATTTGCCGTACTATCAAGGGGGCTCTCAAGTTGGTAGCTTGATCGTATTGTTAGTAGAGAACTCAAACCATTGCATCCTTGCATCATATTTCTTGGTTCTTGTTTGGTTCTCTTTGTGAATCTTAGAGCTTATGGTCATCTTGATGATAAGCTTGAGTTCATCGAAAACGGAGTTCGCATGCATCTTCTATGATGTTTTCGGTGTTGGAGGTTTTACCGGTCTTTTCTGGGGAAGGGTTCTCACCATTTTCTTATGGGCCTTTTTCTCATTTGCTTATTATTGATATTTCTTTGAATATTGTGTTAGCCCTTGTCGCTAGCTTTCCAACAAACTTGGTTTCATCGAATTCGGAGTCCGTTTGCAAAAGTTGTGGCAGTTTTGGTGTTCTGAAAAGGCTGCAGCGGTACTACCGCGAATTGGAGCGGATGTAATTTTTTACTACCGCTCCAGAGTAGTACTATCGCGGCTCCTATAGCGGTAGTACCGCTCCGGACCAAAAACTCGTCCCAAGTCTTGCGGTGGTAGGACCGGATGTATTTTTTTAGTACCGCTCGCAAGCAGTAGTACCGCTACCATTTGCGGTAGTACCGTGAGGTCGAGCGGTAGTACCGTGAGGACGAGCGGTAGTACCGCTCCGGCGGTTCTTCTGGCCTTTTGCCTCCTCGCTGTTGTTTTTCAAAGGGGTACTTCCGTCCTAGCGGTAGTACCGCTCCTTGGAGCGGTAGTACCGCTCTGTGCGGGCTGTGAGCATAACGGTTGGATTTTTCCCCACCTATAAAAGGGGGTCTTCTTCCCCAATGAACCTTATCCTTTTAGCTCGTGTTCTTCCCCCATTGTTGACCTTCTTCGAGCTTGCTAACTCTCAATCCCTCCAATGATTCTTGCTAGTTCTTGAGGGAAAAGAGAGAGGAGATCTAGATCCACGTTTCCACCAATCACTTTCTCCTCTAAGTGAGGGGAACCCCTTGGATCTAGATCTTGGAGTTCTTCGTGTTCTTCTTTCGTTCTTCCTCTCATTTTCTTCCCTAGCATTAGTTGCTTTGGTCGGATTGGGAGAGAAGGACTTGGGCACTCCGTGTGCCCTTGCCATTGCATTTGGTGCATCGGTTTGAGTTCTCCACGGTGATACGTGGAAGTGAAGTTTGAGAAGCTCATTACTCTTGGGTGTTTGGGCACCCTAGAGCTTGTTCCTCTTGGGTGCCTTGGCGCCCTAGACGGTTGGTGGTATTTGGAGCTTAATCATTGTGGTGTAAAGCTCCGGGCAAGCGTCGGGGTCTCCAATTAGGTTGTGGAGATCGCCCCGAGCAATTTGACGGGTACCAGTGACCGCCCCCAAGGGTTGCCAAAGTGTACGGGTTCGGTGACCGCCCCCAAGGGTTGCCATTTGTACGGGTTCGTTGATCGTCCTCAAGGGTCCCTTAGTGGAATCACGACATCTTGCATTGTGCGAGGGCGTGAGGAGATTACAGTGGCCCTAGTGGCTTCTTGGGGAGCATTGTGCCTCCACACCGCTCCAAACGGAGATTAGCATCCGCAAGGGTGTGAACTTCGGGATACATCATCGTCTCCGCGTGCCTCGGTTATCTCTTACCTGAGCTCTTTACTTATGCGCTTTACCTTGTGATAGCCATATTGTTTCTTGTCATATATCTTGCTATCACCTAGTAGTTTATCTTACTTAGCATAAGTTGTTGGTGCACATAGGTGAGCCTAGTTGTTGTAGGTTTTGTGCTTGAAAAATTAACCGCTAGGTTTATTCCGCATTTGTTCAAGCCTAAACCGTAATTATTTTAAAAGCGCCTATTCACCCCCCCCCTTTAGACGACATCCATGATCTTTCACATGCAAACACTAAGCATGATATCTAGCCTAGATGCACATAAATAAAGCAAAGAACCAATCATGAAGTGGTATACCTTTTGATCGAACTCTTTACCATTGGCGTCAGAATCCAGATGACTCTTGGTAGGCATTGGCGTCGTATAACCTTTGTAGTCTTGCATTCCAAACTTCTTTAGGCAATCTTTGAGGTATTTCTCTTGAGATATGAAGATGCCATTGCGTTGCTGCCGTATTTGAAGACCAAGGAAGAACTTTAGCTCACCCATCATGGACATCTGATATTGCTCTTGCATCATGTATCCAAACTCATAACTGTATTTATGATTAGTGCAACCGAAGATAATGTCATCCACATATATTTGGCACACAAACAGTTCACCATCATATGTCTTCATGAAGAGTGTGGGATCCAGGGAACCAGGTTTGAAGCCTTTGCTATTCAGGAAGTCTTTGAGTGTGTCATACCAAGCACGAGGGGCTTGTTTGAGGCCATACAGTGCCTTGTTGAGCTTGTAAACCATGTCAGGATATTTTGGATCTTCAAAACCAGGTGGTTGTGCAACATACACTTCTTCTTCAATCTTGCCATTGAGAAAGGCGCTCTTCACATCCATTTGATACAGAAGGATGTTATGACGATTTGCATAGGGTAGCAGTATGCGTATAGCTTCAAGCCTAGCCACAGGAGCAAATGTTTCATCGAAGTCAATTCCTTCGACTTGAGTGTATCCTTGAGCAACGAGACGAGCCTTGTTTCTGACAACTTGACCATGCTCATCTTACTTGTTGCAATATATCCATTTAGTGCCTATGATATTGTGTTTACGAGGATCAGGACGCTTGACCAGTTCCCATACATTATTCAGCTCAAACTGTTGAAGCTCTTCTTGCATAGCTTGAATCCATTTAGGTTCCATGAAGGCTTTATCAACTTTTTTGGGTTCAGATATTGAGACGAATGCAAAGTGCCCACAGAAATTTGCTAGTTGTGTTGCCCTTGAACGAGTGAGTGGACCAGGTGCATTGATGCTATCAATTGTCTTCTCAATATGTACTTCATTTGCAACACGAGGATGAACTGGACGAAGATTTTGCTCTTGTTGATCATTGTCATCGTTTGAAGGATTGTCTTCAGGATGAGCATTGTCTTCAGGTTGATTAGGTACAAAGATGATAAGTTCCTCTTCAGGTTGTACTTCAGACAGTATGATTTCTCCAGTTCCCATAAGCTTGATGGATTCACTGGGTGGAATTTCATCTAGCACATTTGGTAGGTGCTCTCTTTGCGAGCCGTTAGTCTCATCGAACCACACATCCACAGTTTCAACCATTTTATAGTGAAAGAGGTTGAAGACTCTGTAGGAGTGCAAATCCTTTCCGTAACCAAGCATAAAACCTTCATGTGCTTTCGGTGCAAATTTTGAAGTGTGATGTGGATCCTTGATCCAGCACCTAGCACCAAATACTCTGAAGTAACTCACATTTGGCTTCTTACCGGTGAGGAGTTCATAGGATGTTTTCTTCAGAAGCTTGTGAAGATAAACACGGTTGATGACATGGCATGCAGTATCAATAGCTTCAGGCCAGAACTTTCTTGGTGTCTTGTATTCATCGAGCATCGTCCGAGCCATCTCAATGAGTGTTCTGTTCTTGCGTTCCACGATGCCATTCTGCTACGGTGTGTACGGAGCTGTGAACTTATGAGTGATGCCCTAGCCTCCGATGCCAGAGCCAGCATTCTGAAGCGTTTGCAAGAAGACATACGGAAAGTTGTGGTCCCGCTAAGAAATCTACCATGTACAAATCATCTTTCCGATACCCTTCAAAGACTAGAGGCTTGTCAGATTCCATTAGAACAAGGCAACGATATTTTCCAAATATCACAATCATGTTCAAATCGCAAAGCATTGAGACATACATTAAGTTGAAACCAAGGGATTCAACAAGCATCACTTTATGCATGTGCTGATCCTTTGAGATTGCAACTCTACCTAGACCCAATACCTTGCTTTTACCAGTATCAGCAAATGTGATGTGACTTTTGTCAGATGAACGTAGGGTTAAGTCCATGAGAAGACTTTGTTTGCCAGTCATGTGATTAGTACATCCACTATCAATAATCCATTCTGAAGCAGCTGGTGTCATACCCTACAATGCAGTTAGGGGGATAGGCTTCATGAAGAGCATTGTGAAGCATAAACATTTGACGAGCAAGAGGATTATTAAAGCTTAGATCGAGGTTAGGACTGATAGGACAAGTAGCAAATGACTCAGGAACAAAATACATAATAACACCATTTGGGCATTTGATCTTGCGCCCTACAAGATGTTTTAGGTCCCCAGCAATAGCTTCAGACGCATTTGATTTTCGGCTGGAGATCTTTCCTTGCAAAAGATAGTTAAGCTTTCTTAGCCACCCACATCTTCAAGGGTGGCTTCGAAGCAATGAGTCTAAGTGCAGCATCTGAGAACTTTGGCTTTGGAGCCCTAGCAAATAGTCTTGCAGGTGGAGAATAGTACTCATAAGAATAAGCAGAGTAGTTATGGGTCTTATGAACATGGCGATTTGATGAAACACGCTCATATTCATAGGCCTGAGTATGGTTTCCCTGCAAAACATTTGATGAAACTGTCTATATGAAGCCTTTGGACCATATGAAGCCTGTGGTCTGGGGTTTGTCTTCTTCCCTTGTGGTGTCATGACGACATTCGCAGGAAGATTCTCCAGACACCTTTTCGGCACCCAGACTTTCTTCATAGGTGGCCCATTCCTGCAGTTAGTACCAATATACCTGGCAAACACTTCACCATTCTGATTCTTAAACAGTTTATAGTTTTCATCAAAGGATTCATCAATGATGATGGGATTAGCACAAGTGAAGCCAGATAGGGTGGATGGATCCACTGAAGGTTCCTTTGTAGCAACCCATGTGGTTTTGGGATACTGCTCAGGTTTCCAGTAAGAGCCATCAACATTCATTTTCCTCTCGAACCCAACACCCTCTTTCCTAGGGTTTCGGTTCAGGATCTGCCTTTTGAGGACATCACATAGTGTCTGATGCCCTTTGAGACTTTTGTACATCCCTGTTTCAAGCAATGTCTTCAACCTAGCATTTTCATCAACAATAGCAGTGGCATCCTCAGCAGAGGGGTTAGTTACCACATCAACAGTTGAAGGTATTGCAACGGTAGCAGCAGTAGAACATCCAGCAACAGAAGTAGCGTTATCACACTCAAGGCATTTAAGACATGGTGGTTCAAATCCTTCCTGAGCGGGACTGATCTGTTCGGCGCGAAGTGACTTGTTTTCCTTTTGAAGATCTTCATGAGCCGCTCTCAATTTCTCAAGTTCTTGCTTCCTTTGAAGATAATCGTAGGAAAGCTTTTCATGAGTTGTTGAGAGCGTTTCATGACGACTTTCAAGTTCCTCATAATTAACATGAAGATTTTTTATGTCTTCAATTAAGGACTGAGATTGAGTCATTTCAGCGTCCAACAGGTCATCACTTTTGTCTAACATTTTTTGAATATGTTCCATAGCTTTCTGTTGTTCAGTTGCAATTTTAGCAAGTGTTTTGTAGCTGGGTTTGGAATTACAATCAGAGTCATCTTCACTTGATGTTTGAAAGTAAGCATCACGTGAGTTTACCTTGGCACCACGTGCCATGAAGCAGTAGGTTGGAGAGGATGGATCGGGTTCGGGAGACATTGTTTTAAGTGACTCCTTGAAGTCGAGGAACCAGGGATCCTGACATGTCTGATGACCTTCATAAACATCAGAAATCTGATCCCATATAAGCTTTGCATTGCAGAGATGCATGATGCGCCCGAACTCATCTCTGGACAGAGAGGAGCATATAATGTCCTTCGCCTTGACATCCAGCATAGTGAACTTCTGAATGTCTTCGGCATCTGCCATCTTGCATAAGTCGGTGAGGCCAATCTCTGTGTCCGTCCGAAGCTCACTGTCCATTGCAAGGAGTCGCTTCCTCATCATAGTCTTCCATTTGGGATAATCGGTGCCATCGAAGACGGGGCACACAGCGGAGACTTTGATTATCCCTGCAGTCGACATAGCTAAAACTCCAGGTGGTTAAACCGAATCACACAGAACAAGGGAGTACCTTGCTCTGATACCAATTGAAAGTGCTAGTGATCGACTAGAGGGGGGTGAATAGGCGATTTTTATGAAAGTCTTCAAAACATGTAAGTTTCGAAGACAATCAATAGAAATGAACCTATTAACATGCAGCGGAAAGTAGACTACACTAGGCAAGCCATAGTCAAGTATTCAATGAAGTGAAAGCACGAAGACTAATAGCATCTAGGCGGTATGGATCAGGATGGAAGACAGTATGAAGCCAATCAGAACAAGCAGTCACATAGTGAAGACAAATAGATAATGCAAACAGACAATGACTTCACAATGACCAACTGTAAATAAATAGATGGAAAGGATATAACTAGTTGCTCGTTGAAGACAATGATTTGTTGGACCAGTTCCAGTTGCTGTGACAACTGTACGTCTGGTTAGGGAGGCTAAGATTTAACTCAGAAGACCGTGTCTGCACCTTATTCCCCTTGAGCTAAGGACACCCAGTCCTCGCCCAATCACTCTGGTAAGTCTTCAAGGGATACTTTCAAACCTTCACAGACTTCGTTCACCGGCGATCCACAATGGCTCTTGGATGCTCAGAATGTGACGCCTAATCGGCTGGAGGATTCACAGTCCTCAAGTGTAACAAGTCTTCAGATCACACAGACAGGAAGACTTCAGTGATGCCTAACACTCTTTGGCTTTGGGTGTTTAGGGCTTTGTCCTCGCAAGGATTTCTCTCTCACAGGCTTCGAGGTGGGTTGCTCTCAATCGACAAAAGTCGTGCACTAACTCTGAGTAGCCAACCAATTTATGGTGTAGGGGGTGGGCTATTTATAGCCACTAGGCAACCCGACCTGATTTGTCCGAAATGACCCTAAGTCACTAAGGAACTGACACGTGTTCCAACGGTCAGATTTCAAACACACGCAACAACTTTACTTGGGCTACAAGTAAAGCTGAATCATCTAGCTCTAGATAAGATTCGCTCTCATTGTCTTCGCTCGAAGACATAGGATTTTGGTTAAGTATCACTTCAGTCACTCTGACTTTGTTCACTAGGACCCCACTTAACAGTGCGGTGGTTCCTATGACTCAACAAAGAAGAAAAGGAAACAAGGAAACAACTAAGTCTTCGCGCTCCATAGTCTTCACTCAATGTCTTCTCTTGTCATAGTCTTTAATGTGAATATCTTCACATACCACCTTTGTCTTTAATGTCTTCATACATTTTTAGGGGTCATCTCCGGTAGGAAAACCGAATCAATGAGGGACTACTACCTGTGTTATCCTGCAATTCTCACAAACACATTAGTCCCTCAACCAGGTTTGTCGGCAATACTCCAAAATCAACTAGGGGTGGCACTAGATGCACTTACACTAACCCGTGTCACAATCGTTTGTCCTCTGACAGTGATAATTCTTCTATTCGGACTAGCTGGGACCCATGGTTCATTCCAAATATTGACCATCTCGCCGGTCCCAATCCTCCAGATATAACCAAGCTTAAAATTTTCTAGTCCCATCAGTATACTCTGCCAGGTGAAAGAAGAACCATTCTTTGGAGTAGCCTGCAAAAGGGTTCCGTTAGGGAAATACTTGGCCTTAATAACTCTCGCACCAAGGGAGTCTGGATTAGTAATAAGTCCCCAACTTTGTTTCACGAGAATCGCAAGATTAAAGGATTGGAGGTCCTTGAATCCCATACCCCCCTCATTTTTTGGATAGCACAATTTCCACCAAGAGAACCAATGCACTTCCTATGTTCCTCATCATCACCCCACCAGAACTGAGCAATTAAATCTGTGATATCCTTACAAATACCCAAAGGTAAGCTAAATACTGACATAGCAAAAACTGGGATAGCCTGAGCCACCGACTTTAATATAATATCCTTACCGCCAGCGGACAACTGCTTCTCCATCCATCCCTTGAGTATTTCATTTATCATTTCACAAAAGTGTCTGAAACAATCGCTCCTATCCGCCCCCACCATGGCAGGCAAGCCAAGATATTTATCAGATGGAGCCTCCGTATCAATATGAAGCAACTGGCAAATTTCAGTCCTAGATACCACATGTGTATTAGGACTAAAAAATATACTTGATTTTGATAGACTCACCATTTGACCTGAACTTTGGCAGTAGGAATCTAGCACACGATGTAAGGAAGCTACATTTAGAACATCTGCGCTCATGAGAATTAGAGAGTCATCAGCAAATAAAAGGTGTGATACCGATGGTGCATTTCTGCACACTCTTATTCCCTTAATGCCACCAACCTCTTCTTCAAACTGCAATAGACTAGAAAGCCCTTCCGCGCAAAGGAGAAAGAGGTAAGGGGAGAGGGGATCCCCCTGCCTAATCCCCCTAGTAGGAGTAAAAATATCTGTTTCCTGAGAATTGAATCTCACTTTATACCTCACCGAGTTGACGCACGCTATCATCATATCAATCCAATGCTCATGAAAGCCTAGTTTGTGCATCGTATCCCTCAGAAAATTCCATTCAACTCGGTCATATACTTTGTGCATGTCAAGCTTAACCGCACATAATCCCGTTTTGCCCGACCTCTTGTTTTTGATCTTATTAATACATTCATATACTATCAAGATGTTATCCGTAACCATTCTACCCGGAACAAAAGTACTTTGCGTTGGGGATATAATTTCCGGCAGAATGTTTTCCAAGCGTAGTGCTAACATCTTTGAAACAATTTTATAAAGGACATTGCATAAGCTAATAGGACGAAATTGAGTAACTAGTTCACGGGATTCAACCTTGGGGATCATGACAATTGTTGTATCATTCCACTCATCTGGAATTTTCCTGGAATTTATTGCAACCATTACCTCCTGAGTTATTTCCTCTCCAAGAATATGCCAATACTTTTTGAAAAATATAGCATGCAATCCATCAGGCCCGGGTGCCTTCAGATCTCCAATACTATAAACAGCCTTGCGAACATCTTCTGGCGTGAACGGTGCCATCAACATATCATTCATTTGATTTGTGACTTTCGGTTGCACTTTAGCTAGCACTTCCGGACTTGTTTGCTGCACTTCTTGTGTGAAAAGGTTAGAAAAATAATTCTGAACATGGGGATTAAGGGCTGCATTACCTTCTAACCAATTTCCACCTTCACTTTTAAGTTTCTTGATGAAATTTCTTTTCATTCTCGCAGATGCGAACGCCTGAAAGAACACGGTATTCTGGTCACCTCTAGTTAGCCAGGTCGCCCGTGAAATCTGCCTTGCTTGGATCTCCTCCAATTCCAATAAGTATTCTATTAGTTCCTCCAGCTCTTTCTTCTTCTCCTCATTTTCCGCATTCATCGGCCCGGACATTACTTTTTCCATGTCTCGCTGAGCTTTACGCAAACGCTTTTTTGGTTTTTTTAAGACCCGCTGGTCCCAATCATGAAACTGTGTGCATCATATTAAGCTTTTTATAAATATTTGTTGCCATTGGATCAGAGCCAACCTTCGCCCAAGCCTGTAGTACCGTCTCATTAAACTTCTCTTCCCGTAACCAGCGAGCTTCAAACTTTTTCCGCTGGCCACTTCCACCTGCAACCGGCTAGGAATAATACTCTGTGTTAACTAACAATGACCGGTGGTTAAATTCCAAGTTCTCTAATGCCACCTGTGGGAACAATCTTGACCAAATCTCATTTACTAATCCTCTATCGAGTCTTTCTCTGATCCTTCCTCTTCCTCATTTTTCTACTATTTTTAGTTTAATATAAACTCACCTGAAGTTTTTTTAAGTCTCATGTATTTTTTTAGGAAATTACTAGCACATATGTCTGTGCATTGCAACGGGAGAGAAAATTGATATGTATTTAAATTTAGAGAACATTGGATGTGCAAGTATGACATATCAACTCATTAAGTAGTTTTAACTGACACACTTAATTTCCCTAAGGGCACTCCGCACTATATTTGAACTTATAATCATATATATATATATGTATTAACCCTAAATCTAGGTTGTGAATGTGCAGTTGATGAACATACAATACGGCCAAGTTAAACATTGTCGGATTGCAATTTTATATTAAGTTATATCATAATCCCGCGTAATATACTGTCTATCTCATGTTCATCGACAATCCCGAGTCGGTGTTAGATATCCCTGAGCTAGTTGGTTAAGCTAAACGACAACTTGGAGGGTTGGAAGATAAAAGCTTGCCTGACTTAGTTCGTTCCAAAGGGATATTCTTGTGTAGTGTGTGTTGAAGAAAGATGATATCTTCATCGATTGGTCCCTGTGATCAGTTGCTGCACCTATTGTCTTATCAATCCTTTGATTTGAGTGTGGGCTATCGTCAAATCAAGTCAGAACCAACGATGTTCGTAATGTTGTCTTACTCGTGGTTGATCCCTCGAGCATACACCATTATATCTTATGGGTCTGACCAATGCTATCACCGTGTTCACACGATGGTGGAAGTCCAGTGATATGGAAATTCTGATGAGTTGTTGTTGAGCCCATTGACAACATTCTTATCTCCTCCATGATGTTGTTGAACATTAAGTTAGTGTTGGAAACTTTTGAAAGCATTTTCTTCATGCTAGCTCATGAAGTACTTGTTTGATGAAAGGAGTGACTTCCTTTGATTCACGTGCATTTTGATGTAAGTTGCCGTCGTGAATTCGAGAAAGTTTGTTTTTGCTCTTTTGGAATCATCCCAAGTCGGTCATGCACGTGCGAAGAATTCTGTGGTCTGTTAGACTGATCATCTTCATTCCATATGTGTCCCGAGCACACCAAGCCACTGATTGATTTGTTCACGGAAAAGGAGTTGATGTGCTAATCCTAGGTCATGCACAAGACTTCAATATCCTTGATTATGGTTCCCCACCTGAACTCGGTAGTGTTTTATTGTAAGACTACCATGTGATAATGTTTGTCTAGGACAGCGTGTTCACATGTTTGTAGCAGAACCAGCTTATGTTTTGAAGCTTGCTATCGTAGTTCGCTCCCCGAGAATCTCGCAACGTCATCTCATCGATTTGTGTTGCAAACTTTCATTTTTCTTCCTAGACTCGATGAGTCTGGAATATCCTGACACCAACCAGATCTGAATCTCAGGCAGATATGATGGGTTGGAACATTTCCCAAGAATTATAATATTGGTCTTTCAATAACCGGCAAGGTGGATGTCGTGGCCAACACACCCATCCGGTAGACCTATTATTATAGTATCTTGTTTGAGGAAGTTGGCCACCTCCCCATAAGGATTTCGTAGGATTTACCTCCGTAGTTATTCCTTATGGATTCTTGTGCTCCCGAAGTCCGACCTTTTACTTGATGTTCTAGATATCAAACCATAATTATCTATGGATTACGGTAGCACATCAAGGAGAACATTAGAAGCGGAGTGCTAAATGTCTCTCGGTCGATCATCCAGATTTTATTTCCTTGGACCCGCCAAGGGTGAAATCTGAGAAAGTGTTATCTTCCTTTGCATCTGCATCTTCCACCGGTATTCATTAGGGTAGTAGGTTGTGTTACCGGACCCTTGACACGGATGTTGGTAAAACCTTGATGAATATGGAAATGCTCAAGTTCTTGAGAGCACGCACAAGCGCTACGAGTTATCATCGGCACTAACTGGGATTCCTCTCAGTTTCCTCGGCAATGCTATGATCTTTTCAAACAGTGAATTCACTCTCTGTTGTTGGGTTCTTCCCCAGTTACCAGAATCATTCCCAGCATTTGCATTTTGTTCCCAGCTTACACCGCCAATGTGCCATTCTACCATGGGTCTCATCCATTTCGGTGATAAGCAAATTCATCCATTGCGTTGTCTTCAACAAGGTAATCCACATCATCCAAGTCCGAGTATGCCATTCTACCGACCCCCGCCAATCGATTGCTGTGATTTGCCTTAGGCGGATATAGAGAGTCTCAATGATCTCTATATCAAAGGTAATTCTTTTTGCCACTTAAGGGGGGATATCTACGAATCACCCTCCTCCAGGATGTTTCGTCGTGGTATCATGGCAACTCAACTCCTCGCTACGTTGACAACCGTTTACCACCTTCTTAGGTGTGAAATTGTTGTCTACCTAGTGAACCCTCGTCATCCGTTTCTTTCCACCCCTCTTGATGTGTATCTCGTGTCTCAACCCGAGAGATGGTCCTATGTCTCATTCCGTGAGTTGTTCGATCTTCGAGAAGATCGACCCTTCTAGAGTCTCCTTCTTCCCTCCATGTCATGTGACAGGATTTCTCAGAGCAAGACCTCGAGTCAAAGATGGTGAATGAATCAACGTTCAACTGAAGTGCACCCTGGATCGTGAAGATTATACTAGTTGCGTTTACCCTTCACCTTACCCTACGCTTGAATCTCGAGACGAGATTCTTGTTTAGTGGGGGTGAGTTGTCACATCCCTAGCTGCTGGTAGTGCTCTAGGCTAGCTCATGTGTGCATCATGTTTAAATTCTGAAAATTTGAACTGAGGGAATTTTGGAAGCCTCAAAAACTTAAATAAAAGAGGGGCAAAAACCCTAGAAATCTCATTCATTGCTCCAAAATACTCTTCTTAAATGTTTGATAATTTTTGGTAAGGGTTCTGGTCCCAACCAAAATATTGAACATTTTTAAGGAATTATTTTTGGGACTTTGGATTTAATTCATTAGCTATTTGACTTTGAGTTATATTCATATAATTAGAATATAATTTCAAATACCCCTGAAATATTTTAAAAGCTTTTGGAAAAGTCCATCTAGCAATATAAAATATTCAGAGGAGTTTTTGGCATTGTTTGAATTATTTTAAATTCAAACAGTGGCAAAGATTAAATAAAATAAACAGAACAGAAGAAATAAGAGAGAAAGACAGAACCTCACCTGGGCTTTACCTGGCAGAAGAGGCCCAGCCCACCAGGGGCTGTGTGGTCTTCTTCCTCCTGCCATGAGGACAGGCAGGTGCGTGGCGAGAGCGCTAGCGACGCCGTGGCCTCCTCCCTGCCTGCCTCACGCCCTCGAGGCCCTTCTAGTGCCACGGAGACAGCCACGCGCCTCCCCAACCCCCTCTCACTTCTCCCTCGCTCTCTGGACCTCCCTCCCCCTCGCTCCTCTGCTTCCCCCCCCACATGACCGAAAGCCGCCGTCGACGTCGCTCGCAACCACCGTGGCCACCAGCCCCCCCTCGCCCATCCAGCGTGCTCGAGAGCTCCGTCACGACATCCTCGACCTCCCCACCAAGCCATGGAACTACGGACGCGCCACAACGTCGCCGGCATCGCCGTTTCCATCGCCGGCCGCCGAGGATCTTCACCGTCAATTCGCCACCATCGTCGCGTCCCTGAGCCGGCTAACCATCCCTACGGCACCGCTATGAGCTCCTACGCCTCCCCTCCCTCTTCCCCCCTTCGATTGCGCCCTGTAGCCTCGATTCCACTGGAGCCGCGAGCTCGGCTCCGCCGGCCATGTCGCCGCCGTGGCCTGAGCTCGAACGGGTCGCGCCCGTGCATCTCACCGAACTCATGGTGACTCCAGGAGGCTGCGCAGTGCTTTACCTCACTCGCCCGTGCCCCACAACGCCGTTTTCGCCGAGGTCCGAACTCCGGCCGCCGCCGCAAGCTCTGCTCCGGCGAGTGCTGGCCACCCCGCGTCCTTCCGTCGCCTCCTCCGGATGCGCACGAGCGCTAGGAACCCACAGAGCCTCTCCGCGTGGCGTTTGGTCGCCGGAGGGCGAAACCCGAGCCGTTCGGCCGTCGCTGACCTCGCCGGCGGTTTAACTCCGGCCGTGCTGACGTGGGCCGTCATTAGCAGCTAACAGCCCCACTAACCAACCTCCTAGCTCACTGACACCTGGGCCCCACGCCCTAACTAACCCAGGTTTTATCTGTGTTTAGATTAAACTAACCCCCACGGGCCCACAGGTCAGTTTGACCTGGCCACGTCACACGTTGACTGGCCCCACATGACAGAGTTGACTTGATGACGTGTCTGCTGACCCGGCCCTACCTGTCATTGACACTAACCAGCCCGTGTCACTGACGTGTGGACCCCACACGTCAGGTTTGACCCGGACCAGCCCAGTTGACTCTGCTGACGTCACAGTGACGTGGTGCTGACGCAATAAGTATTTTCTGGATTTATTAATATTCAGGAAATTCCAGAAAATAGCTAAAACTTCTAAAAATCATAGAAATTCAACCGTAACTCCAAATTAAATAATTTATATATGAAAAATTATCAGAAAAATTCAAGGAATCCATCTGTACCATTTTCATGCATGTTAGAACAACTTATCACTACTGTTTAGGGCAAATGAAGTGAATGACATTTAAATAACCACATATGGAGTTTGAATTTGAATCTTGGATTCAAACCAACTTCATTTAATCTGGTTTTAGATGCATTAGCCCAAAACACATTCATATTGCCATGTCATGATCATGCATCATATTGTGCATTGCATTGATTGTGTTTCTTCTGTGTTTGCCGGTGTTGTTCCCCCTCGGTAGACGTTATACCGATGATGTGATCGTTGACACTGATGAAGACTCAATGTTATCTTCAGAAGTGCCAGGCAAGCAAAACCCCCTTGTTCATTCCGATAAAATCCCACTCTCTCGCCCCTGCTCTCTTTTACTGCATTAGGACAACAACGACATATTTGTTACCTGCTGCGGTAGCTGAACCCCTTTATCCTTTGCATGACCTGTCATTGCCACAGTAAATAGATGAAACCCACTAGCATGAGTAGGAGTTGTTTGAGCCCTGATGTGCCTACTCATTCATGCTTGATTGTCATGCCTGCTACTGCTTAGAGTTGAGTCAGGTCTGATTCATCGGGGATGAATCAGAGGCGTGTGAACATGTCCTACTGTGTGTGAGCTAAGTGTGTGAACACGATTTGGTAAAGGTAGCGGTGAGAGGCCATGTAGGAGTACATGGTGGGTTGTCTCATTGCAGCCGTCCTTAGGAACTGAGTTCTGTGTTTGTGATCCATGAACAGCTACTACCACACATTGGGTTCCGGTAACTCGACCCCTCTCGACTTATTAATCAACATGATCTCTGTCCAGGAGTTGCAACTAGTTTCTGGTGTTTGTAGGTAGTGTTAGTAGTCTACCAAGTGGCACCCGGTACAGGTGGGCTTGGGACAGACTAGGCACAGTGGCCCGGTGTACCAAGTGGCACCCGGATGGTGGGCTTGGGAACCCTGCTCACATCGTTTGGGGCCGTAAGCGACACCCCGGCCGGATCTCCTTGCGGATGGAACCCTATTTTATGTTTTTGCAGAGAGACTTCGGTCTCACTAGTAGTTTCGCGTGGACTTCGGCGTTTAGCTTGTTACCTCAGCTACGATCTTGTGCCCCGACAGGATCTGGTAGATAGTCAGGCTTCTCAGCCTTTTTCATTTCTAGATGTCTGTACTCAGACATGATAGCTTCCGCTTGTGCTTTGACTTGTATGCTCTGAATGTTGGATCGTGAGACCCCTGTTTGTAATATCTTGCTCCTCGGAGCCTATTGAATAAATACTTGAGTCGTAGAGTCATTTTGTGATGCCATGTTGTATTGCACATATCGAGCATATTGTGTGTATGTTATTGAAATGCTTGGTATGTGTGGGATCTGACTATCTAGTTGTTTATCTTTAGTAGCCTCTCTTACCGGGAAATGTCTCCTAGTGTTTCCATTGAGCCTTGGTAGTTTGCTACTGCTCCGGAACACTTAGGCTGGCCGGCATGTGTCCTTCTTCGTTCCTGTGTCTGTCCCTTCGGGGAAATGTCACGCGATGAATACCGGAGTCCTGTTAGCCCGCTACAGCCCGGTTCACCGGAGTCCTGCTAGCCCAGTGCTACAGCCTGGATTCACTCGCTGATGACCGACACGTTCGATGCTGGGTCATGGATGCCTGTCCCTGTAAGTCTGTGCCACTTTGGGTTTACGACTAGCCATGTCAGCCCGGGCTCCTTATCATATGGATGCTAGCGACACTGTCATATACATGTGCCAAAAGGCGCAAACGGTCCCGGGCTAAGGTAAGGCGACACCCGTGGGAATACCGTGCGTGAGGCCGCAAAGTGATATGAGGTGTTACATGCTAGATCGATGTGGCATTGAGTCGGGGTCCTGACAACTGGAAGCTAAGATAAGCCAAGCGATTGACAGCAAAGGAAGAAAGCATGCGGAGTTTAGCGACTGACAGGAAAGGACGGAAGCTGTCGAGGCAATGAAGCACCCAAAGTTTTTGTGCAGTTCCACCAATATCGAGCATCCCTGTTGGCACATATATTGAGAGAGTGAGATTACTGTAATAGTGGGACTAGTTTATGAAATATACACTAACAAATAGAAGCACCCTCATTATCTTAATGGGTAAAGTTAGCAACATAGTAGTCTTGCTTAAAGAGAGGTATTAGTTTATTTAATCAGTGCCAATTAGCTCAACTCAACACTCAAAGCATTGCCATTTATCATAGGTTGCAAAACTTTAATGTGCAAAGATAAAGGAGTTTCTCATGACAGTAGCACGATACAAATAGAGATGACAACAAACTAATATGGATGAAGGCCTTAGGCCCGTACCAACCTGAGAAAAAAAGCTTATTCTTGTAGTCCCATAAGAGATGATAAAGCACTCACTGGAATCACACAATAGTATATATTTTTGTGCACTTCAAATGTATGGTTGAAATCACTCTTGTTTACCAGTGCTGAGATTATATCGAAAGATTATCAAGAACTTCCAGCAGAGTTAAAGCACTGGATGGGATACAGTTCATTGTATTGTCTTGTGTAGTTCCATTTAATGTATGATTGGCACAACATGATCCCTGTTTTCACAAGTAGGAACGAGGTGAAACCTTCATTAGCTTAGTGAGAAAGGATAGGAAGACATTAGCATATTACTCAACCAGTAGCATCAAATTCATGATGGACAATATGCAAAACATTGCCTCATTGAACCAATGGCAATAAATTGACATGCAAAACAATAGCACTATTATGTCATGACACTAATAATATTCCCTCCCTGCTCCACCACATGATTCACCTCCATAGAAAAACATACACACGTACATGATTCAGCATAGGGTCCTAATAAAGATTTGTTTAACTCCAACAGGAAAATTAGGTAGTAATAAATTAGTGGTACTTAAGTACTCCTAATTAATTAAGTGAGACAGCAGAAGTGGAAGGGCTCCCTGGAGGATCGTCTCACATGTAAGGTAGTCGTTGCCGGAGCCCTTGAATGGCCTCGACTTGAGGCCTCTAGCTTCAGCAAGATCGCCTTGGCACTGTTTATTCTTCTTCTTCTTCCTCTTCATGCTCTGTTTCTCTTTCTCCTCACCAGTTGGTAAAACCAAGTACATGATTGGCCTTCTAATTTAGAATTGGTTTTGTTAGTGAGGGAGTACAAGTGTACTAGTAAAAAACAACATTATTTTCTCATGGCAGTCGAAAAATAGAGATGAACACATGCATTAAATATCATTCTTACCTAAAGGAAGGTTATGGCGCCAATATGGATGATGAGGATTGGAACACAGATCTCCCTTTGTGCAGTTCCACCAAAATGAACCAACTGTTCCATTCTGACATTCCAGTTAAACAGCACAAAAGTCACTTCTTTTAAGAAGAGTTTTGTGTAGTGCACCAAAAGGTCACAACAGCAACCGGGTGAATTGGATATCCCTGTTTGCACAAAAAGGCACAGAGGAAACAGTCAGAGTCTCAAACAATTACAGGCAAAAACATTTGGCTAAACTTGTCATGGCTTATAACAGTGGCATGGCTTCATTTTTACCAGGGACATTAGATTAAGAACAGATAAGGCTGCGTTCGGTTCACAGGTTTGGTGCAAGATTTTCATAGGAACATATTCCTACGGTATTCTTTCCCTTCCAACCGTTCAGAACACGGGAAAGGTGAATAGTGTTTCATAGGAAAGCTGGTCTGGTAGTAATGATTCCATAGGATTAGAAACATCCACGCGCTGCTCATTTTTTGGGCGGAAGCCCAAAGCAGGCGCTCGCTGCCATGCGTTAGACAGGTTGCTGTGCTGTGTTGCCGGAATAAAAAAATCAACCTATGTGTGGTACGTCAGGTGAGGACAAGAGTAGTCACTGTGCAGCTGAGTAAACAAATAGCATCTCATACTGCCAAGCATGCTACTCTGAAAAAACAAATCTGTACATTTCGTAGTCCATCCGAACACATTCTCTTGAGAGTTTCCTCCGGTTCGTTGTTCCA
Organism: Triticum aestivum; assembly: GCF_018294505.1. Classification (NCBI taxonomy): domain Eukaryota; kingdom Viridiplantae; phylum Streptophyta; class Magnoliopsida; order Poales; family Poaceae; genus Triticum; species Triticum aestivum. The sequence continues at coordinate 638,090,242 of NC_057800.1, read as the reverse complement.
TAGTTTTATACCTACATTCCTTTCCTATTCCTCTATTTTCATCAAGACCTATGTTTTCTGCCCCTTTATTTCGAACGGAGCCTAAATATTTGGTATAAGGGCATGGGACAGTGGGTGCACCAGCAGTCCAGCACCATGTACGTAAACAGGGGAATAAAGTGGTGATTCATAGTTTGTTGCCCCGAGAAAAAAACATCCAAGAAACATATCTGGGTTGGTCCCATTTTTGTTCACTCTAGCCACCTACTCCTATGTGTGGATAGCAAATCTAGTCCTGGTCATACCACTGTGTACAACGTTACCCCTGTATTTCCCTTTTCGACCAAGAGACCGGTTGGATGACCAGTCTGTACTACTTTCACCCCCTTTCCTTCCTGTTTGTACCAAGTCCGATGTACATACTAAATTCCCCCACCCCCACTTTATTTCTTGTTTGAACCAAGTAGTACAAGATTCGACTCCATGAAGTAGCTTTACCTCTAACAATAGAAGAAAAAAAAATATGTGATGTTGGACCATCCGATCGAGAGGGGCTGAGAGGTAGAAAATGATGCACATGCAGCGACGTAGTGAGCTGGGGAAGTAGAGCTAAGGCGGTTTCGAATGAAGATATACCTGAAGGTCGTCGGGATGTGGATAGGTGGGCGGCGGGAGGCCGGATTCGCCCATAGGAAACGACGAAGGGATCGGAGGACCTCCCGCGCCGGTGCTCGGCCAGAGATAATGGTGCGGCCAGCAGTGGGTCTCCTCCCTCGTTGTCGACGACGGCCTAAACACTGCCCCTCCTCCCCTTCACCGGCGGAGGGGGATACGTCCGGATCTATAACCAGCGGTGAGGATAGAAAGCCAGTGTTTTTGAAGGGAGAAAGACAGTGTTACTACCCCTATCTTGTTTAGATCTGGAGAGGACGAGAGTTTGTGAATAGAGCAACCCTAGCAAGCAAGCGCGGAGGCTCCGGCCTATATATACGTAGTGAGCAACCATAGCAAACAAGCAACCCCTATCTTCATCAACTCATACAAGACCGAGAAATTTGATTACTACAACGCCCTCTCCCTCGCGGACTGAGCTCTGGTGCCTTAACTACACCTGCCTTGGCTGGATGACAGGAGGGCCAACCACCTGTTGGGCCCACCCGTCATAGACGCAAAGGCAGGAGCAGTAAGTAGAAGCTTTCGCTACACGCTATCCCTCCCGCACGAGGTGGACGAACATGCAGCAGCGGATTCGATACTGTAGAAGTAGGAGTAACATCATTGTTCCTCTTCTCGAAGAGGCAAAGAGCCAAGCGCAACCCGAACGTGGCAGTTGCGAACACTCGCGTGGTGCGGTTCCTTGGAGTACTAGCCAGGCTCTTGCATGAGACAAAATTGCTATTGTTTAACAATTAAACTCCATTATCCATTGGTTGATACTCATTCTACATAGGTCCACGTGCTTAGTACCGTTTCCTCCTGCGGTCACCAATGTTTATTTGCTAATTAATAGCATTGCATGCGATGAACTAGCCATTGCAAGTCATTAAAAGCATGCACACCTCTCATCTCTTATTGGTTGATATGTCAAGAAACAAGAAACAAGGTAGAAGTTAATGCACCGCGCCTATGTGTTTTGGGACTACGTATTTGGTTTTCATAAGATGACTTACACACCTAGACGGAGGGAGTAGTATAGCCCTGTAAACCGGAAAGGAGTATTTGCCTTTCTAGAGATTTCAACAAGTGACTAGACTACACCGTGTGCAGTACTCCCTCCCTTCCGGTTTATAGGGCTCAAATCTCAAATCTCATGAACCAATGCATTTTGCGATTGGAGAAATGTATCTCATACTTTACAAAACTACCCTAATTAAACTCATGCATTAATTACGTAGTTCTCTCGTTTTCCTCTCCGCCTTGGTCACGGTGCACAATATTGAGCACTCCTACTCCCTCCTTTTCGGTTTATAGGGCTTATCTCAAAATCTTAGTTTTTTCATTTTATAAGGCTCAATTTGGTTGTTCCCCATCACAAATTTAGATTCCAAGGTGCATTAAATAATTGCATGCAGGTATTAAGAGAAAATTGACCAATGCATGTACTTTATGCATGCATGCATTGCAATTAATACATTGGTAAACATACATTTTTGAAGAAAACAAGAGCATTAATTGGGTGCTTTTGCAAATTACAAAAAGGATTCCACCACTCACCATCTACCTTGGTTGGTGAAAATTTTGAATTGAGCCCTATAAACCGGAAAGGAGGGAGTATATGACTAGCCGCTCTATCTACATATCACAAAACGCACACCTTTACCAGCAGTGGTAAGGTGGCCTCCAAGTTGGACTGGACGAAGCAACCATCATTTCACTGGAACGCTCGTTCAAGCCCTTTCTTCCCTTTCTTGAAGAAAACCTCACTCCAGGCTACTCACTTCTGCCATTTTTCTTCTGTAAGGAAAGGTGGGCGAATCAGTTATGCTGCTATATTTTCATTCCAAGAATCTTCTTTTTGCGAAGCACCGACTGATTCTCATATCCTATTCTTTTCCCATTTTCATTGCGATTGTGGTTTCCTTTCGATTGCTTTTTGTTTGTCAGTTCATTGATGGATCCTGGAGCACAAGGCAAAGAGTTGCCGGCGGACAACCCACTGGAGACAGCGATCTCCAGGAAGTGAGCACCGACCAACGAGTTGACCATGTTGTCGGGCCAACCCATGGAGACGAAGAACTCCAAGAAACAAGCACTGGCCCAAGAGTTGAGGATGTTGGCAGATGAACTCCTCAAAGAAAGTTGGAAGAACAACAATGGCCCCATCGTGCCTACCCCAGGAACTCTGATTGCCACCTATGCGAGGCTCAAGACCGAGTTTGAGGAGATAGTCGCTGTTGAGAAGTAGTATTCCCCTGGCAGGTGATGGCCCCCATCGAGGACGAGGAGATGGCCCCCGGAGGGATGAGATCCCCCGGTGAGCTGCACAAGGTAAAAAATAATGGCTTATTACCATAGTTATGGTTTTTGATTATTTGCAATGTGCTTGCTAATATGTTAGGGTTGTGCAGGTGCCGGTGGACGTCCTTGATGATTCCGATGTCGTGGCCCGTCCTATTGGCATCGCCCTGGAGATCGATTCCGATGCCGCTGTCCATCCTGTGGACATCGCCCCAGAGATCGATTCCGATGTCGCGGTCAGTCCTGCGGACATCACCCCAAAAATCGATTCCCATGCCGCTGTCCGTGCTGTGGTCATTGCCCGAGAGATCGATGACAAGAAATAGTTGGTCGCGCTAATCCTTCAGGGTAGTTTGCATTGCCCTGTGTTTAATTACCAGAACGATGCATGTTATCAAACCATCTTAGGGCTAGTGCACTGTCTTGTGTGGGCGGATCTTGCTACTTTTGTTTGATAGTGAATCATGTGAACCCTCTCCGAGTTATGGAAACAGATGTATCCTCACCAGCTTTTGATGTAATATATGGCATGATTAGATGTAAGTTTGAACTGTTTATCATATCAGCAGGGCTTGTTTGATGATTCTTGGTGTTAGTAGGCTAGCTACTATGCGAGCTATAGTACCTGCAAAACACTCACCAAAGAGAAACGTTGGGGCTGATGAGCTCATGGTACGCTTATACTTATCCCTCGTCGATCGACCAATAGCCCTAGCTCCTAAAATTGTAGGCTTAGCGATCGATGACCTAGGCGGGCTAGTTTGACCTTGTGGGTTTCAGTGATATGACGTGCAACACAAAATCATAGCAGTGCAGAGACGTACTCCCTCCGCTCCAAAATAGATGACCTAGGCGGGCTAGTTTGGCCTAGTGGGTTTCAGTGATATGACATGATACAGTGCCGTCGAGTCTTCGCGTGTGGTAGCAGTATTGCGGGTACAGTAAGTTTTCTTGAAGAAGCGGAATTCAATGAAGTCATGATGGTTCCTTTGTCCGAACAACTTACAGTGGGAAAGGTTGGGCCTGTGATACGACCGGGGTAGACCAGGATAATTTTGTGCATGGCAGGTAGACCAGGATGGTCGATGTCCCACATGTCAGCGAATGAAAGTATTCTTTCCGATATAGAGGACGAGCAACGAGTATTCATTGTTTATTTTTTATGAAAGCTATTGTCTCCACTGTTACGACGGAGGAGTGTGAAACACGGCAACCCAATGAACTTGGCATGTGCACCACTCCCTCCTTCCTCATGTAATGCCCAGGTTACAGCTTTTTCTCACTTTCTCTCTATCTATTTCCTCTCAAATGTTTTTTACCTTTCTTTTTTTAAGACACAATTGTTTTTTATGTCTTTTTTAGAATTATTTTTTATACCTAGGAGCACGTGTAGAGACGGGCTCTTGCAGAGCCCACTCCTTGTCTTTGTCAATGCCTCTCTCTCCTCCACATAAGGAGTACTACTTGCTATGCATGCATGCGACGGGCAGCTGGTGTCTTGAGGGGCCAGGGCAGTGAGAGCGGGCTCCGGAAGCGGTCTGGACTCTAGCATAATTTTGGTTTTTACAGTATTTCTTTCTCCATTAACAGGTAGGCCTGCGCAGATAGATAAAGAGCACAAGCTGATGAGGCGCATGCGGATTGTTTGACTGGTCAACCAGACAAATACGGAGCTATACGCTGAGCCAGTGACCGTATAATCACGGTATCTCGTATACAATGATCAAAGTGAGCTACCAAGACAAGTTCGATGACCGCCAATGCATTTTACTCGGTAATAAATGACCAGGATTGAAGGGGAATCCAAATTTGCTTCGTCTTCTGTCCTTGAGCTCTTGACAAACCAGTGCACTATACGGTTGTCCGGCCACTCCAACCCAGAGCTCTCACCAAGTGTCGTTCATGCCACCGTGCCGCACACTAACCGGTAAGGCAGTGATGGCATCCCGCCGCGCCGAGTTCCTCGCCGCCCATGACCGCACACAAAATGGTAGGGAAGCGATGGCATCCCGCCGTGCCGAGTTCATCGCCGCTCGCGACCTCACAACTATGTGGGAGGAATTTGAAGATGCCAAGGCCGAATGGGCGGTAGAGCAAGAGGCGGCCAAAGCCGCACAGAGGGAGCGGAAATGTCAGAAAGCACTCAAGAAAAGAGAGGCCCGCAGTCGCAAGAAAGAAAAGGACGCACGCGCTACTGCGGAGAGGTCGGCGGAGATCCAAGCACAGTGGGGTGTCTCCGACAAAGCCGGGAAGGAGAACGACGGCGTCTGGCTAGCATGTGAGAAGTAGTAGTACTAGTAGTTAGTGTGTGTGTGTGTGTGTGTGTGTGTGTGTCTGAGTACGAGCATGTACCAGTACTACTAGTTACTACTGTAGTTTTTAGAGCAAATTACCAGTACATTAGCCTAGACTAAATGGAAAAATTCCTATCCTAAGCATCAAATGGCATCTCTTTCTCTATAGGAATTGAGATGCATGTCATCTCACTCCCTATGATTTTCATATTCCTATCCTATGAACGGAAGAAGGCCTCTGTTATAGTAACTACTGTAGCTAGCAGTACTGTTGGTACATTAGTTTTCTTCAAGAAGCGGAATTCAACGAAGTCATGATGGTTCCTTCGTCCAAGCAACTTCAAAGTGGGAAGTGGGCTTGTGATTTGACGGCTCATTAGTCATTGTTACTGCGGCGCGACGACCTGGGTGACTGTTGGGGAACGTAGCAGAATTTTAAAATTTTCTACGCATCACCAAGATCAATCTATGGAGTCATCTAGCAATGAGGGAGAGGGGAGTGCATCTACATACCCTTGTAGATCGCGAGTGGAAGCGTTCAAGAGAACGGGGTTGATGGGGTCGTACTCGTCGTGATCCAAATCACCGATGACCTAGCGCCGAATGGACGGCACCTCCATGTTCAACACACGTACGGTTGGGAAGACGTCTCCTCCTACTTGATCCAACAAGGGAAGGAGAGGTTGATGGATATCCAGCAGCACGATGGTGTGGTGGTGGAAGCAGCGGTGGTCTCGGCAGGGCTTCGCCAAGCTGCAACGAGAGAGAGAGAGGTGTTACGTGGGGAGAGGGAGGCGCCAGAGACTTGGTGTGGCTGCCCTCCCTCCCCCCACTACATATAGGTCCCCTAGGGGGGGGCGCCGGCCCTAGCAGATGGGATCTCCAAGGGGGGCGGCGGCCAAGGGGGACTTGCCCCCCAAGCCAAGTGGGGCGCCCCCACCCCTAGGGTGGGCTGGTTCCCCTCCCACTTCAGCCCATAGGGCCCTCCGGGATAGGTGGCCCCACCTGGTGGACCCCCGGGACCCTTCCGGTGGTCCCGGTACAATACCGATTACCCCTGAAACTTTCCCGATGGCCGAAACTGGACTTCCTATATATAAATCTTCACCTCCGGACCATTCCGGAACTCCTTGTGACGTCCGGGATCTCATCCGGGACTCCAAACAACTTTCGGGTTACCGCATACTAATATCTCTACAACCCTAGCGTCACCGAACCTTAAGTGCGTAGACCCTACGGGTTCGGGAGACACATAGACATGACCGAGACGACTCTACGGTCAATAACCAACAGCGGGATCTGGATACCCATGTTGGTTCCCACATGTTCCATGATGATCTCATCGGATGAACCACGATGTCAAGGATTCAATCAATCCCGTATACAATTCCCTTTGTCAATCGGTACGTTACTTGCCCGAGATTCGATCGTCGGTATCCCAATACCTCGTTCAATCTCGTTACCGGCAAGTCACTTTACTCGTACCGTAATGTCTGATCCCGTGACCAAACACTTGGTCACATTGAGCTCATTATGATGATGCATTACCGAGTGGGCCCAGAGATACCTCTCCGTCATACGGAGTGACAAATTCGAGTCTCGATCCATGTCAACCCAACAAATACTTTCGGGGATACCTGTAGTATACCTTTATAGTCACCCAGTTACATTGTGACGTTTGGTACACCCAAAGCACTCCTACGGCCTCCGGCCATCCGGGAGTTACACGATCTCATGGTCTAAGGAAATGATACTTGACACTGGAAAAGCTCTAGCAAACGAACTACACGATCTTGTGCTATGCTTAGGATTGGGTCTTGTCCATCACATCATTCTCCTAATGATGTGATCCCGTTATCAATGACATCCAATGTCCATAGTCAGGAAACCGTGACTATCTATTGATCAACAAGCTAGTTAACTAGAGGCTTACTAGGGACATGTTATGGTCTATGTATTCACACATGTATTATGATTTCCAGATAACACAATTATAGCATGAACAATAGACAATTATCATGAACAAGGAAATATAATAATAATCATTTTATTATTGCCTCGAGGGCATATTTCGAACAGTCTCCCACTTGCACTAGAGTCAATAATCTAGTTACATTGTGATGAATCGAACACCCATAGAGTTCTGGTGTTGATCATGTTTTTCTCGAGGAAGAGGTTTAGTCAACGGATCTGCGACATTCAGGTCCGTATGCACTTTGCAAATATCTATGTCTCCATTTTTGAACATTTTCACGAATGGAGTTGAAGCGACGCTTGATATGCCTGGTCTTCCTGTGAAACCTGGGCTCCTTGGCAAGGGCAATAGCTCCATTGTTGCCACAGAAGAGAGTCATCGGGCCCGACGCATTGGGAATAACTCCTAGGTCGGTAATGAACTCCTTCACCCAGATTGCTTCTTGTGCTGCCTTCGAGGCTACCATGTACTCCGCTTCACATGTAGATCCCGCCACGACGCTTTGCTTGCAACTGCACCAGCTGATTGCCCCACCATTCAAAATATACACGTATCCGGTTTGTGACTTAGAGTCATCCAGATCTGTGTCGAAGCTAGCATCAACGTAACCCTTTACGACGAGCTCTTCGTCACCTCCATACACGAGAAACATATCCTTAGTCCTTTTCAAGTACTTCAGGATATTCTTGACCGCTGTCCAGTGTTCCATGCCGGGATTACTTTGGTACCTTCCTACCAAACTTATGGCAAGGTTTACATCAAGTCTGGTACACAGCATGGCATACATGATAGACCCTATGGACGAGGCATAGGGGACGACACTCATCTTTTCTCTATCTTCTGCCGTGGTCGAGCATTGAGCTGTGCTCAATCTCACACCTTGCAATACAGGCAAGAACCCCTTCTTGGACTAATCCATATTGAACTTCTTCAATATCTTGTCAAGGTATGTGCTTTGTGAAATACCAATGAGGCGTCTCGATCTATCTCTATAGATCTTGATGCCTAATATATAAGCAGCTTCTCCAAGGTCCTTCATTGAAAAACACTTGTTCAAGTAGGCGTTTATGCTTTCCAAGAATTCTATATCATTTCCCATCAATAGTATGTCATCCACATATAATATGAGAAATGCTACGGAGCTCCCACTCACTTTCTTGTAAACGCAGGCTTCTCCATAAGTCTGCGTAAACCCAAATGCTTTGATCATCTCATCAAAACGAATGTTCCAACTCCGAGATGCTTGCACTAGCCCATATATTGAGCATTGGAGCTTGCACACTTTGTCAGCATTCTTAGGATCGACAAAACCTTCCGGCTGCATCATATACAATTCTTCCTTAAGGAAACCATTAGGGAATGCCGTTTTGACGTCCATTTGCCATATCTCATAATCATAGAATGCGGCGATTGCTAACATGATTCAGACGGACTTCAGCTTCGCTACGGGTGAGAAAGTCTCATCATAGTCAACCCCTTGAACTTGTCGATAACCCTTAGCGACAAGCCGAGCTTTATAGATGGTCACATTACCATCCGCGTCTGTCTTCTTCTTAAAGATCCATTTATTTTCTATGGCTCGCCGATTAACGGGCAAGTCAGTCAAAGTCCATACTTCATTTTCATACATGGATCCTATCTCGGATTTCATGGCTTCCAGCCATTTGTCGGAATCTGGGCCCGCCATCGCTTCTTCATAGTTTGAAGGTTCACCATTATCCAATAGCATGATTTCCAGGATAGGGTTGCCGTACCACTCTAGTGCGAAACGCGTCCTTGTGGACCTTCGAAGTTCAGTAGCAACTTGATCTAAAGTTTCATGATCATCATCATTAACTTCCTCCCTAGTTGGTGCAGACACCTCAGGAACAATTTCTTGAGCTGCGCCACTCTCCGATTCAAGAGGCAATACTTCATCAAGTTCTACTTTCCTCCCACTTACTTCTTTCGAGAGAAACTCTTTCTCTTGAAAGGATCCATTCTTGGCAACAAAGGTCTTGCCTTCGGATCTAAGATAGAAGGTATACCCAATAGTTTCTTTAGGGTATCCTATGAAGACGCATTTTTCTGATTTGGGTTCGAGCTTTTCAGGTTGAAGTTTCTTGACATAAGCATCGCATCCCCAAACTTTCAGAAATGACAGCTTAGGTTTCTTGCCAAATCACAATTCATATGGTGCCATCTCAACGGATTTCGACGGAGCCCTATTTAAAGTGAACGGCAGTCTCTATAGCATAACCCCAAAATGGTAGCGGTAGATCGGTAAGAGACATCATAGATCGTACCATATCCAATAGGGTGCGATTATGATGTTCGGACACACCATTACGCTGTGGTGTTCCAGGCGGCATGAGTTGTAAAACTATTCCACATTTCCTTAAGTGCGTGCCAAATTCGTGACTCAAATATTCTCCCCCATGATCTGATCGTAAGAACTTGATTTTCCTGTCACATTGATTCTCAACCTCACTCTGAAATTCCTTGAACTTTTCAAAGGTCTCAGACTTGTGTTTCATTAAGTAGACATACCCATATCTACTTAAGTCATCAGTGAGGGTGAGGACATAACGATAGCCACCGTGAGCCTCAACGCTCATTGGACCGCACACATTAGTATGTATGATTTCCAATAAGTTGGTTGCTCGCTCCATTGTTCCGGAGAACGGTGTCTTGGTCATTTTACCCATGAGGCATGGTTCGCACGTGTCAAATGATTCATAATCAAGAGACTCCAAAAGTCCATCTGCATGGAGTTTCTTCATGCGTTTGACACCAATGTGACCAAGGCGGCAGTGCCACAAGTATGTGGGACTATCATTATCAACCTTACATCTTTTGGCATTCACACTATGAATGTGTGTAACATCACATTCGAGATTAAATAAGAATAAACCATTGACCAGTGGGGCATGACCATAAAACATGTCTCTCATATAAATAGAACAACCATTATTCTTAGATTTAAATGAGTAGCCATCTCGCATTAAACGAGATCCAGATACAATGTTCATGCTCCAAGCTGGTACTAAATAACAATTATTGAGGTTTAAAACTAATCCCGTAGGTAAATGCAGAGGTAGCGTGCCGACGGCGATCACATCGACCTTGGAACCATTCCCGACGCATCGTCACCTCGTCCTACGCCAGTCTCCGTTTATTCCGCAGTTCCTGTTTTGAGTTACAAATATGAGCAACTGCACCAGTATCAAATACCCAGGAGCTACTACGAGCGCTGGTAAGGTACACATCAATAACATGTATATCACATATACCTTTGGTATTACCGGCCTTCTTTTCCGCTAAGTACTTGGGGCAATTCCGCTTCTAGTGACCATTTCCCTTGCAATAAAAGCACTCAGTCTCAGGCTTGGGTCCATTCTTTGACTTCTTCCCGACAGCTTGCTTACCGGGCGCGGCAACTCCCTTGTCGTCCTTCTTGAAGTTCTTTTTACCCTTGCCTTTCTTGAACTTAGTGGTTTTATTCACCATCAACACTTGATGTTCCTTTTTGATTTCTACCTCCGCTGATTTCAGCATTGAATATACCTCGGGAATGGTCTTTTCCATCCCCTGCATATTGAAGTTCATCATAAAGCTCTTGTAGCTAGGTGGGAGCGACTGAAGGATTCTGTCAACGACCGCATCATTCGGGAGATTAACTCCTAGCTGAGACAAGCGGTTATGCAGCCCAGACATTTTGAGCATGTGCTCACTGACAGAACTGTTCTCCTCCATCTTACAACTGTAGAACTTGTCGGAGACTTCATATCTCTCGCCCGGGCGTGAGCTTGGAAAACCATTTTTAGCTCTTGGAACATCTCATATGCTCTGTGTTGCTCAAAACGCTTTTGGAGCCCTGGTTCTAAGCTGTAAAGCATGCCGCACTGAACCAGGGAGTAATCATCACTACGTGTCTGCCAAGCGTTCATAACGTCTAGTTCTGCAGGGAAAACAGGTGCTTCACCTAGCGGTGCATCAAGGACATATGCTTTCCTGGCAGCTATGAGGATAATCCTCAGGTTACGGACCCAGTCCGTGTAGTTGCTGCCATCGTCTTTCAGCTTGGTTTTCTCTAGGAACGCGTTGAAGTTGAGGGCAACATTAGCGTGGGCCATTTGATCTACAAGACATATTGCAAAGATTTTAGACTAAGTTCATCTAATCAGATTATTTAATGAACTCCCACTCAGACAGACATCCCTCTAGTCATCTAAGTGATACATGATCTGAGTCAACTAGGCCGTGTCCGATCATCACGTGAGATAGTCTAGTCGACATTGCTGAACATCTTCATGTTGATCATATCTTCTATACGGCTCATGTTCGACCTTTCGGACTTTCGTGTTCCCAGGCCATGTCTGTACATGCTAGGCTCGTCAAGTCAACCTAAGTGTATTGCGTGTGTAAATCTGGCTTACACCCGTTGTATTCGAACGTTAGAATCTATCACACCCGATCATCACGTGGTGCTTCGAAACAACGAACCTTCGCAACGGTGCACAATTAGGGGGAACATTTTCTTGAAATTATGTGAGGGATCATCTTATTTAAGCTACCGCCGTTCTAAGCAAATAAGATGCAAAACATGATAAACATCACATGCAATCAAATAGTGACATGATATGGCCAATATCATTTGCTCCTTTTGATCTCCATCTTCGGGGCGCCATGATCATCATCATCACCGGCATGACACCATGATCTCCATCATCGTGTCTTCATGAAGTTATCTCGTCATCTATTACTTCTACTACTATGGCTAATGGTTTAGCAATAAAGTAAAGTAATTACATGACGTTTATGTTGACACGCAGGTCATAAATAAATGAAGACAACTCCTATGGCTCCTGCCGGTTGTCATACTCATCGACATGCAAGTCGTGATTCCTATTACAAGAACATGACCAATCTCATACATCACATATATCATTCATCACATCCTTTTGGCCATATCACATCACATGGCACATGCTGCAAAAACAAGTTAGACGTCCTCTAATTGTTGTTGCAAGTTTTTACGTGGCTGCTATAGGTTTCTAGCAAGAACGTTTCTTACCTACGCCAAAACCACAACGTGATATGCCAATTTCTATTTACCCTTCATAAGGACCCTTTTCATCGAATCCAATCCGACTAAAGTGGGAGAGACAGACACCCGCTAGCCACCTTATGCAACTAGTGCATGTCAGTCGGTGGAATCGGTCTCACGTAAGCGTACGTGTATGGTCGGTCCGGGCCGCTTCATCCCATGATGCCGCCGAATCAAGATAAGACTAGTAACGGCAAGTAAATTGACAAAATCAACGCCCACAACAACTTGTGTTCTACTCGTGCATAGAAACTACGCATAGACCTAGCTCATGATGCCACTGTTGGGGAACGTAGCAGAATTTTAAAATTTTCTACGCATCACCAAGATCAATCTATGGAGTCATCTAGCAACGAGGGAGAGGGGAGTGCATCTACATACCCTTGTAGATCGCGAGCGGAAGCGTTCAAGAGAACGGGGTTGATGGAGTCGTACTCGTCGTAATCCAAATCACCGATGACCTAGCGCCGAACGGACGGCACCTCCACGTTCAACACACGTACGGTTAGGAAGACGTCTCCTCCTACTTGATCCAGCAAGGGAAGGAGAGGTTGATGGAGATCCAGCAGCACGACGGCGTGGTGGTGGAAGCAGCGGTGATCTCGGCAGGGCTTCGCCAAGCTCCAACGAGAGAGAGAGAGAGAGAGAGAGAGAGAGAGAGAGAGAGAGAGAGAGAGAGAGAGAGAGAGAGAGGTGTTACGTGGGGAGAGGGAGGCGCCAGAGACTTGGTGCGCCTGCCCTCCCTTCCCCCCACTATATATAGGGCCCCTAGGGGGGGTGGCGGCCCTAGGAGATGGGATCTCCAAGGGGGCGGCGGCCAAGGGGGACTTGCCCCCCAAGCCAAGTGGGGCGCCCCGCACCCCTAGGGTTTCCAACCCTAGGCGCAGGGGGAGGCCCATGGGGGGCGCACCAGCCCACCAGGGGCTGGTTCCCCTCCAACTTCAGCCCATAGGGACCTCCGGGATAGGTGGCCCCACTCGATGGACCCCCGGGACCCTTCCGGTGGTCCCGGTACAATACCGATTACCCCCGAAACTTTCCCGATGGCCGAAACTGGATTTCCTATATATAAATCTTCACCTCCGGACCATTCCGGAACTCCTCGTGATGTTCGGGATCTCATCCGGGACTCCGAACAACTTTCGGGTTACCGCATACTAATATCTCTACAACCCTAGCGTCATCGAACGTTAAGTGTGTAGACCCTACGGGTTCGGGAGACACGTAGACATGACCGAGATGACTCTCCGGTCAATAACCAACAGCGGGATCTGGATACCCATGTTGGCTCCCACATGTTCCATGATGATCTCATCGGATGAACCACGATGTCGAGGATTCAATCAATCCCGTATACAATTCCCTTTGTCAATTGGTACGTTACTTGCCCGAGATTCGATCGTCGGTATCCCAATACCTCGTTCAATCTCGTTACCGTTAAGTCACTTTACTCGTACCATAATGCATGATCCTGTGACCAAACACTTGGTCACATTGAGCTCATTATGATGATGCATTACCGAGTGGGCCCAGAGATACCTCTCCGTCATACGGAGTGACAAATTCCAGTCTCGATCCATGTCAACCCAACAGATACTTTCGGGGATACCTGTAGTATACCTTTATAGTCACCCAGTTACGTTGTGACGTTTGGTACACCCAAACCACTCCTATTGCATCCGGGAGTTACACGATCTCATGGTCTAAGGAAATGATACTTGACACTGGAAAAGCTCTAGCAAACGAACTACACGATCTTGTGCTATGCTTAGGATTGGGTCTTGTCCATCACATCATTCTCCTAATGATGTGATCCCGTTATCAATGACATCCAATGTCCATAGTCAGGGAACCGAGACTATCTATTGATCAATGAGCTAGTTAACTAGAGGCTTACTAGGGACATGTTATGGTCTATGTATTCACACATGTATTATGATTTCCGGATAACACAATTATAGCATGAACAATAGTCAATTATCATGAACAAGGAAATATAATAATAATCATTTTATTATTGCCTCTAGGGCATATTTCCAACAGTGACTCCCTTGGAGTTCTGCGTGCATGGCAAGTGGACCAGGATGGTCGACGTCCCACATGTTGGCGAACGGAGTAGTATTCTCTCTGATATCGAGGTATAGTATCACTGCTAATTGGTTCGCAAAAAAATAGTATCACTGCCGATTTATAATTAATTTTTATTTCTGACGAATGCTAGCATTTCAACTCTTACAACGAAGGGTGCCAAACACGGCACGTGCTGGATGTCCCACACGTCAGCGAAAGGAGTGGGACATGAACAGTGTGGTAGAGCCCAGCGTAAAAAAACAGCGTGGTAGAGCGTCTCCACTTCATCCACTTCTGGGTCGGAGACCACACATAGTAGTACTTAGTGGTATGAACGATACAAAGTGCGACCTGGAGACAAAGACACATTTTCTGCAAAAAAATGGAGACAAAGACACGTCTAGTTGGAAGGTCTCGGGGCATACACGTAAACAAATATAAAAGTTAATATGTGCCTCCAACTAATATAGTAGTAGTAGAGTACTTAGGCACGTACTCCATAACATCACCATGCATTGCACGTACGACATTTAGTGGTAGTACGTAGTAAGAGACAAATGCCGCCCAAGAGTTCCCTTCTCGACCTACTTTTGGGTGTTTGGTAGAGTGTATGGAGGGTGCATGAGTCCACACTAGTTTAGCACAAATACACTAGAAGCATGCATGAAGAGGGGTGTTGAGTTGAGCATGCCTGAAGAGGGAACAACTATGCTGAGACAAGAACGCAACCAAACACACCATATATGCCACACATGTTCATACGATTTGTGCCTTTCTACTTCACTTACTGCGCTACATTACTCAGGTTCGTACGTCCACTCCTGGGTACATGTTCGTCTCGTAGTTCCAGTCCCACGTGTTCTTCATATAGATGGAACGATCCTTGCATAACACGTGCACCTTGATGCTAGATGTCTCGCGTGTTGGCAAAAGGATGAACAAAGCTCACATAAAAAAATAGAGTGGAAGAACATAGATTCCGGACGGCCGAGAAGGAGCAAGGAACCTTGTGGTGGAGCGTCTGCACTCATAATATTTAATATTATTCAGCGATATAAAATTAACCAATCATCTCCACAGTGGACTGGAAGAGTATGAAACACGGCAGCCAAGTGTAGTTACATCATACTAGTACATGGCTAACCCACGCTATCACCATATTTCTTGGCTTCCGTGCGACACCTATCTCTAGTAATCCTGCAGCCTGTATCGCTTCTCCCTCCTCGTCTCTATCAAAGTGCGGCGGGCTGGCGTTTCTGTCGTCTATTGAGGTCGGTTAACTATCACATGTTAGCGACATGCCAAGAGCATTCTAAAAAAATTCCTTTCACGTTCCGTTTTCAAAAAGAAAAAAAATCCTTTCACATACGAATTTGCCTGTATGCTTTGAGCAACTTGCTTGTCGTATACTGCTCCTGTTTGATACTCTAACTTAGCTAGAGGTTAGACTAACTCATGACTAACCCTGAACTAACTGTAGCCAAAGAGGTGTCTGGGTGACAGGGTTAGATTGACAATAAATGCACTTCATGGAGAGAGAAAAGTGTTTTTTCAGTGGTCCCAATGAGAACTATCTCCAGTTTAGACCCTCATGGGTGGGATAGTTTTTTTGGTGGGTTCGGTGCAACTTGCTCCAATTTAAACCCTCATGCTTGGATAGTTTAGGGCTATTTGAGCCCCAACTAGCTCAAACTAACTCTAACCCATGGATCCAAACAGGGCCTATGGCCAGTCTCGACGCGGAGCAGTCGCGTGCACCGGGAAGTGGTGCTCTCTCGGCCGTCGTGCCACTTCAAAGCCGGCGCCAGTGAGAGGTCGCCTCCACTCTGGCCGGGCATTAATGCGGCACTGACGCTCCAGGGCGACGCTGACCGTTTCACGCGGGAAGCGCGCGCTGGCAAGGGAGTATAGGTTTTGAACCGTTACAGGTGTAGTATTGGTAGTTTGCAAAACTACTCAATTATTGCACTCGGTTTCCTAAGAAATTGTGGTAAAAACGTTACTCCACAGCTCGCTTCCCTTCTCCTTCCTCTTCCACCGCCCGCGCACGTCCGCGGGAAGCGACCGATCAACCCTTATATAGGAGTGCTAGCACAAAAAGATGCATGCATGGCCACTAAAATTTCCATATTAAAGCGCCGCTCTGGCGGGAGTATGGCGTATGTTGTTACCTTCGGCCGGCCCATGGCTACCGGGCGACGGCGACCAGAGAAGAGGCGGCGAGAGGGGAATGAATGCAGCTACTATTTGGGTTCGCCTTCCGGCTTAAATAAATGCGCAGCATCACGTGTACCCGCGGGTGCACAAATTGTAACATACGTGTCTGCTTAAGTGGGCGTCACGTAACTGGTGTGTGTGTGAGAGAGAGAGATTCTAAGAGATAGAGTGCGTGTGTGCGACTCTACTCTTCGGACATGTACTCAACCTTTTGCATCAGGATATAAGTATAATGGTATTTACTTTAGCTAGTGATTTATGTGGCCATGTTAACGTGGTTGTGTCAAAAAAATGTCACTTCCTGCTCGTGATTTGCGTTATATAATTACAAGCAAGATTCTCGTGCATTGCACGGAACATCAATATGCATTTTTTTACAGAACATCTGTTGTGATTGACCCATGCAGGAGTAATCCCATGTGTAAAAACTAATGATATCTCGAGAATTTTATCGGAAAACTGGTATCTTGAGAATGTCATCGAAAAATGAAAGATGAGAGATAAGGCGAGGAGGAGTGGAGTGTGGTGGTGACTGGTAGTCGGAATGGGCGGAGGCATGGGGATGGATGGCGCCGGCAGGCAGCAGCGGCCACCATGCATGCTAGATTGTTCCAGAGACTTATTCCTTTTTTAATTGCTGAGCAATGAGGTTGCGGGAGATAATGATGTGGAGAGAGGTGCAGGTATCTTTTGTAAAATTACCATAGTTTGCTTTCTATCCTCAGATATAGATCATACGGTCTGTGTTACAAGATGGCAGGCACACCATCACCACCAACTCGTTTTTTATAAGGGTACAGATGATAAGTTTGCTGACTACTAAAGTAAAGTGGAATTTGTCCATGTTATGCAAGTAAATAAAGCTGATTGTTCATCATACGGGTAAGGTTGGATGAAGGGTGGTAGGAACAAATGCTTCGCCTAGAGCATGTGTGTGTGAGATGGAGTCTTAGTGTGTGTGTGGGGTGTGTGTGTGTGTGAGAGAGAGATGGAGTCTTAGTTTGTGTGTGTGAGAGAGGGAGAGAGATGGAGTCTTAGTGTGTGTGGGTGGGGGGGGGGGGGGGCGTGCATGCTTGCGTGTGTGTGTGTGTGTTTGTGAGAGAGAGAGAGAGAGAGATGGAGTCTTAGTGTGCGTGTGTTGGGGGGTGCATGTGTGCGTGCGTGTGTGTGTGTGTCGCGGTGTCCTCTGTGGCGGATGTAATTTAAGTGTCCATGGCTTTCATCATAGAGAGGTGATGTGTATGGCAGAGGCCACCAACGATGGGGTGCGAGAGAGAAAATGCCCGTATAGAGGGAAGAGAAGGTGTGTGCGCGTGAGAGGAGTCGACTTCGAGAGAACGTGTTTGTTCGAGAGACACCGAGGAATACTACTATATATCAATGGTGCATGTAGGCGGGAATTAAACTAATGGATGGTCTTATTGGTTTCAGGGATATAGGGGAAGAGTGAGAGGCGGGGGGGGGGGGGTAGCTAGAAGGAGATTGTTAAGTGTGAGTGTGTATTTTACCCATCCAGGCGGAAGTTATTTGCACAAAAGAGGAGAACGATTTGATGTGGCGTTAGATTGAGGGTAATTAACTACGTATGGAGACATAGAGACCTTGAACGTGCATGTGTGAGAGGTATACATGTATACGTGGGATGTGTGTGTGCGCGCGCGCATGATCGAGATAAAAGAAAGAAGACATAAGTCATAAGATCAACGACATGGGAGAGACGGATCGGTATGACAATATGCATGCATGTGAGAATTCATGGAAGAAGTCCCGACAATTGAGCATGTGTTTTTGTCTTTAAGAGATAGTGGCGTGGGCTGGAGCATGCATCTATGGCGAGCAGAGGGAGTGAGGCGCAACGATTGTGCAAAGAGACCAACCTATAAATGCATATGTATGGAGAGACATATATAGTGTGGGTGATAGGAAGCAAGACTCCGTGCGAGAAAGAAATGTTGACGGAGAAACTACAGATAGATACAGAGATGGAGATGCTAGCTAGAGGGACATCCGCTAGTTTGGGTGTTGGAGATGACCGTCGGGTGGTTCAAAGGGTGAAGTTATATATGTGTGTGAGAGGGCACTTGACTGCATGTAGAGAGAAACATATGTAGTGTGCGTGATAGGACTCAAGAGTGAGGGAAAGAAAGAAGGTTGATGGAGAAACAGATAAATAGAAAGATAAAGATGCTAGCTAGTGTGCGTTAGAGATAGGAGTATAGTGGATCGGAAGGCTGGGTTATGTGTGTGGGTGTGAGAGAGATAGAGAGAGGGTGCGTGTGAGTCACATACAAACAGATATCAGAGAGAAATGAGATCCAGAGAGATGGAGTTTTGTGTCTGTGAGAGAGAAAGATATTTCACAACGAGAGTGATAGCTAGAGAGACATATGAGGGAACACAAGATATCTCTAGGGAGAGAGGGTGTGTGTGAGCAACATACAAGAGAACAATGGAGAAATATGAGACCCCGGGAGACAGAGTTTGTGTTTGTGTGTGAGAAATAGATATTGAAGAGGAAGAGTCGTAGGTTCTCATATCTAAGGAGCGAAAGACATCTCTATATGAGGGGTGTGCGAGTGGCACACATGGGAATAGTAGAGAGAAATGAGACCCCGGGAGACAAAGTTTTGTGTTTGTGTGAGAGAAAGAGATTCCACATGGAGAATCATAGTTAGAGACACATAGCAGGGAGCGAGATATACTTAGAGAGAGATAGAGTGATGAAGGTCGAGGGAGAGAGTACCGTCAGTGTGTTACGAAGATAAAAGATCATTGTCGACATACAGGTAGCACGAGAGATACCTGAGAGACGATGAACGCGTATAGGTCCAGAGAGATAGTCCTATATAAGCATGAGTGATAGCTATATGAGACGAATATCTGGATTAAAGGGGATTCAAATATTTAAACTGGAGATCACGACATCGATAATATCATAACAAAATTGGTGTATCAAACATGCATATTCATTTGAATTTGGGCACACGTGTAATGTTATATAGTTTATCAATTTTGGTGATCCATAGATTCTTCAATTACAAACAATGCATGGTTTATATGCAATTAATGTCTAAACGGGATTACACTATATGTTGCATGTGTGAAACACATTATACATGTTTGAGAAGTAAAAAAACCCGCATGAAACACACATTAATTGGAGACAGTTAGCGAGGAATGCATACATTGGATTTCAACATAAAGTGGTTTCAAATATTTGAAAATCCAAATTGATGGATACAACCTTATGAATCTGAGATCATGCCATTTGTAAACCATATTTATGTATAAATGGTGTTGTGCTTTTGAAAGTATATATAAAAAATAATGTATATAGAATGTAATTCCAATTGAAAATGGATCCCACCCGAAAAAAATAGAATACAAACGGGATTCGATTTGAGTTGGCACGGTAAACGTGCACTCTGCAAAATTTGAACGAAGCGGGGAAAGTCGCAGTAACCGCCCGAAACCAAAATTCGCGAGATGGAAATCACTACTGCCTATCCCTGCCACGCAAAGCCTATATGCTGGATTTCTATAGTTTTCGATAGGGGTAGGTTTGTAATTTTACCCAAACGTGACGTAACCGCCTCTCACCCGGATTCATACACGGTGGGTGCCAAAACACAGTGTGTCCTCGGCCGAAATCGACTCCCTCCCCGATTCATATTCATACACGGTGGGCGCCAAAAACAAACTCTCGTCGGCAAATATTCGGTGTATGCGAGATTACCGTCCTATCCCCAACCGACTAGTGTTGCTGTGATGTAGTAGAAATTTGAAATAGGGGCTAAGTTTGTAAATTTCCTCGCATTTGAGACAAGCACGCCCTGAATACATGGTTCCTCCCTTCCTCTCTACCTCCCTTTCCCCATTCGTACTCCGTGGGCGGCAAAACACCCTCTCCACCCCACCCTCCTCCGTCCGCCGCCGTCTGCCACCCCATCCACCACCGTCCTCCTCCACCATGCCGGAGCTGATACCCCGCCGCCGCCGCCGTCCATTACGAGAGATCGACCTCTCTCATCCACGGCTTCGGACCGGGATCCTTGCATCCCATCCTCTCGCTTCATCCCCGCCGTCGTCCACCTTGCCGGCGCTGCTCCTACGACCGTCTCGTCCACCGCGCCCCGCCGCCACCGTCTACCCTCCTAGATCTGCTTCCATGCCGCTGACAGCCATCGCTACCGCAGCACCTTCAAATTCTCAGCAGATGCGTACACGGCGCCGCACCAGAGGCGGTACTCTTTCGTATCTTCTCAACTTATTTATCGCAGCAAGAAAATAGATCGCCACTGCTTTACTCTGATTTCTTGTCTTGGTTGCGAAGTTGCCTTTGTCTGGTTTGCACCTTCAGATCCGCCATGGTATGCTCAACACCATACTCGCAATGCTCATGGTTTTCCCCTTTTATATTCCACACTAGTTAAGTCACAGTAGACTAAATTTCAAAATTGGGTCAGTCGATTTTTCAGAGCTCGCCGGAGTTCGCCGGTGCGATCGAAGGGGCTCGGGTGGGGAAAGTGGTTTTGGGGGGGGGGTGGGGCCTCGTCGAACGAAGAAAACTCGACGCGGGTGGGGGCGGGGGTGGGGGTGGCGGAGGAACACAGGCGATGGGACTGGTGGTTCGGCCGGCGGCCCGTGCGGTGTTCTGTATGGGAAGCGCCGTATGTTCCTTGTCAGGAAGGGGAGCAGGGACATCTGCAGTCTAACAGCTGATAGAGCTGGCCTGTACGTGATCGATAGGCTTTCAATTACTAGCGGCAATACAACACCGTAATTTCCAGCCAGTTCCACTTTCCCGATTTATATATCCTGGTTATGGTGTACCCCTGTTATGTACACTATGATCTGCCTAGTTGTTGTGTGCTCTTGTTATCATGGTTTGGCAATAAACTCTCTATATAGTATATTATGAACCTATCATCTGCCAGCTATCCTTATTTCTGGAGCCTATTTTTTTGTGTACTTGTGCCAGATTATATAAATGCACGCACCATATTACAGCACACATGAGCTCTCTCATCAGAATCCATTGATAGCACACAAGTGTTTACAGGGGCGCCCCTATATTAGAATATCATCTGCATTACAAAGATAATCTCACAACTATTTATGTTTTCATGGTTTTCAGATATCATACGCAATTACAGTGAATATCAGAATCCGTGCATCAGAAGAATATTGTGGAACACTGCAATGACTTACAAAATTGGCACCAAGGCAATGAGTGCCATTCTGGAAGCAATGAAACTCGTACGCTCCCCACCTGTTGATTCTTGTTCAGAATATCATCCTAATGACTATTATAACCTCGAGGAGTCAAAGGCAGATGGCCTGTCCTATTCACCCATCAAGGTGCCTGTTCTAACTTGGCAAGGTTTTATTGATTGCGCGTATCTTGCATATGTTGTCTTGCATTTCTTCTACTTTTTTGCACCGCCATCTGCTTAGTTTACTCATCATATATGTCGAGATGCCATGCCCATCCATTATTAATACATATTACATCTGTCATCGTACCATGTTTTTTCACTCAAATGCTGTTCTGGTGCATCAGACATCAAAAAGGAAGAGGGTGATTGCCGAACCTGAAGGAGCACTAGCAAAGTCCTTGAAAAACATGATGGTGCCGGAGAAATCAGACATCACCCCACTTATATTGGCTGTACAACCAGTGACATAAAACGTAGGACCGACTCCAATAGACTGTACCCATACTTCACTGGCCACACCACTAGCCCCACCACATAGGATCTACACTCTAGCAAAAGGTATACCGATTTCATTTGCCATAGCACCAGCTGTAGCACAGAAAAATCCCACTCCAGCAAAAAGTACAGCAAGTCCACCGGCCGAAGACCTATCCCAACTGCAGAGACGGCCAATTCCTGTAGATTGGAACCCCATTCCATTTATTCCCAGTTTAAAAGACAATGCTTTCAATGTTGTTAGGGACTATGTGCATATATTCCCATCATGGGAAGATTATTGTGAAGACAAACACCATTTTCACATCTTCCTGTCCAACTTACGTGTAAGTGCTATTATTCATGGTTATTATTTTCCTGTTTTTTGCTGATTGAACACATCAATGATTTACATTACATTGTTGTAACTAGGCGAGGGTCAATCTGGATAGTCATGACGAGCAAAGCTTGCTTGTGCTTTTCAAGGAAGCATTGCAGCAGTATCGGTGTTACCTGAGGAAATCACACTTTGATGGCAAGTCTATAAAGGAATTTCCGGTGAAGTCTCCTGTGCTAAATTTAGAAGACATTGAATGGAAAACCCTTGTTATGCACTGGTCTCATTCCCAGGATGAGGTACAGTCTATGAAATCACATGACAATTTGAACTTCTACTTTTCCGCATGTGCCTTACGGATCTTTTTTGCAGGAAATCTGCTCGAAGAAGAACTCCGGTTTGACAAGAACGACAAGATATCGCAAATATGATGCCCGCTGCTTTGCTCTTGTTAGTACCTGTTGTCCTGTATCACTGTACTTGCATACATACCTGGTTCATTATGTGACCGCAATATGCATGATAGCTTGCTTATCAATTGTTCGCTCCAAATTATCTGATCTATACGAATGGTTACATTAGTGTAGAATATATCCAATGCCAATGTTTTTTAGCTCTGCATTGCTCTTGTAAGTACATGATGTCCTTTATTAGTGTACTTATAATGACAGGTAATTGTTCATGTACCATCACTTTGCAGCTTATTTTCCTTTGCCCTCCATTTTCTACCCATCAAATCTATATTTACTCTTACCATAAGGTTGGTAATGAAGAAGTTTAGCTATGCATTGCTCTTGGCTGTACCTTTTGCATGTATCGCTGCACTTACATTTATAGCTACTTGGTTATGTAGCATCACTCTTCATCTTATCTTAAATATTCTCCATTTTTTCGTATATTATCACATCTATATTTACTCTTAACAAAATGTAGAATAAAGGCAATGCTTTTGAAGAAGATTCTATGGTAAACTTCTTGAATTGCCCCCCCCCCATCAGCATGGACAAGGCCTTTATAGAGCCTGTTGAAAGGACCACGATGTCGCCTAGAGGGGGGGGGTGCATAGGCGTTTTAAAATCTTTTACGGATTTGGCTATATCCTAATGCGGAAATAAACTAAGCGGATACTTTTCAAGCACAAATCCTAAATATACTAGGCCCACTAAGTGCACCAACAACTTAGCATAAACAAGATGAGAACAACAGGATATGAGTAAGCACAAGTAAGTCACACAAACTTACTCAGTGTATATCACGAGGTATGGAAATGAATAATACACACAACCACAAGTAAGCAATACAAGCTTACACAAATTGTATCACAATATATGGAATTTAATGATACAAGCAAACTCAAGTAAGTTACACAAACTTACTTGAGCAATATCACAATATATGGAAGTTTATAACACAAGTTAGCAATTCACACTAATCACAATGTATATCAATAGTAGCAAGTATGAATTGCGGAATATGAAGTGTAGGCCTAAATAATCTCTACAAGGAAATGGCCAACACAATATAATCAACCACCACAATATAATGAGGACAACAAGATATAGTGAATGCACGGTCAAATGACCAAAGTAAACCACAAGTAAGGAGTTAGGGTTAGGGATAACCAAAGTCACGGAGACGAGGATGCATCCCGATGTTCACTTCCTTGGAGGGAAGCTAGTCACCGTTAGAGAGGTGGACGTTACCATGAAGGCACACCAACGCCACGAAGGCTCACCCTATTCTCCTTGAGATATCACCACGAAGGCAATTCTCAACCACTAGTGGTAGACCTTGAGGCGGCCTCCAAACCTTCATAAACTTTCCGGGGGACAAATCACAAGTTGATTCCTCACCGGAGCACTCCTACCGCCTAGGAGTCTCCAACCTCCAAGAGTAACAAGATAAGGGGGGAATGCTCAAGACTTGCTCAAATCACGAATTGCTTTGGTCACAAGAGGGAGAGGGAGATGATCTATCTTTTGATTGGAACAACTCTCAAGAACACTCACTAATCTCTCCGGGATCTAAGATTTGGTGTAGGAGAAGTGAGAGGGAGCCACTTGTGTTCTTGGGACGATTTGGGATGAAGTGCTCAACCCTCCCCCGGAGTGGGAGAGGGATATTTATACCCCCAAAGAAAATAGAGCCGTTTCCCGCAGTTGTTGACCTGCCCGGATGATCTGGACGCATACCCGGATGATCCGGGCAATGCCCAGATGATCCGGGAAGGTCAATATACAATGTGGTGAAGTAGATACCCGGATGTCCGGGGACATAGCCGGATGATCCGGGCAATTCCCGGATGATCCGGGTGGGTAGCCGGATGATCCGGCTAGCGGAATAAGCTTCTGTGATGAATGTTACGAATAACCCGGATGATCCGGGCAAGAACCCGGATGATCCGGGCAAAGCCCGGATGATATGGGAGAGGACCCGGATGATCCGGCCAAACCAAACTGCTGCAGCCTAGAAACTGAAACAGGCACAACTTTTACATCCGGACTCCGATTTTGATGATCTTGGGCTCGTTTTGAAGCTATGAAAAAAAACCCAGGTCTTCACATAGAGAACCACCCAAGATGAACCAAAATGGAGGATGCAAAATATGCAAAGGTTTTATCATGTATTTGGGTAACCTATTTGGCTTTGGATTTTCTTTGGTATATAGGATATGAGTGGAATTGTGTAGAGAAGATGTTGACTTGAGCAAATCTATCACGAACCCCTTTGATCCCCTCTTAATAGTGCGGGATCCCTATAACTCAAGAATCATAAAAGGTCTACACTACATAGCTATCAAGAATCCATTCTTGAGTGTATGTGTTCCTTCGGTGTTCATCACTCCACAACACTAACGTCGAAGGAACTAATACCTTTGACTCGAGCCTTTCACTTGAGCTTGAAGTTGAAGTTTCTTCTTGGATCAAGTTGAATGGCAAGACATTGGTGAAGTCTTCAAGTATCTCCCCCATACACAATATGGGAAGCTTTGCTTTGTATTTATCTTCATGTGTCCATCATGTGATCATCCACAAGCTTCAAGCATGTAATCCTTCGGGATAGTTATCTTGAACTTGCCCTTGTCAACCATGATCATCAACACTTGATGTCATCCTCTCATAGACACTTGAAATCTCTCTCTCGATGCGAGCCCATGAGAATCTCCTCTCAAAAACATAGGCAACACATAGTATGGGTTAGTACACAAAGCGCAATTGACAAATTCTTACCATACCACAAGATCTCACGTGGCACATGATTTGCGCTTGTGTGTTGACCATCTTTGAATTCAATCTTCGATCTTCATCTTGGTCAACCTTAATCTATGCTCCATGATTAATCTTGATGCACAACTACATGTATATGGCATTCATTCCGAATCCATTCAATATCCTTCTTGCATCACCCATGGAACAAACCTTCCTATATAACTTGATGTCATTGTTTCTTCATAGGAATTGTCATTCATTATCAAGTCTCAATGCATATATAGATGTTGATGGATTTCATCCACCAATTCATCCAATATTCTTCATGCATTGCAAATGGAACTTTCCTTCAAATGTATATCTCAGTGCAAGCATTAGTCCATTAGGATTGTCATTTAATTACCAAAACCACACATGGGGACTACATGTACTTTGAATCTCCCCCATTTTGGTAATTGATGACAATCTCAACAAGAGGGTTTATATAATGAATTTTTCGACAAGCATGAAATTTATCCAAAGATAAATTGTATACTTGGGATGGTTGTAGTATCATCAATACACTACACAAGCATTTGATGATAGTACACCCATAGTATATAGAGCAAACTCCCCCATAATATATGAATTTGTGAATGAACTTTGAATGTCATTGCATATATTGGTTGACATAAACTAGAAGAAGATTTCTCTATATACAAGACTCATCCATGCAATAAGAATATATAACAAGGGTAGATATGCATGAGTGACAACAAGAACTAGAAAAGATATTTATCTTAAACCCTCTAAACTTCTCCCCCATTGGCAACAAATGCCAAAATGGAAGACAAAACATCTAGCAGACCAATATAGTATGAGTTCCTCCTTGATGTGTGCATATAACAAAATGTGAGTGAAAACAAATGCACATATTCAATGATGAACAATTAAAGGAGCTCGAAATCTATAGAATGCAATCAGATACGAAGATATGAACTTTTTCATGTATAAAAATTTCTAAGTGGCCTATAATAATCATGATATGTATCCACAAAGAAACTCGTATACACAAAAAGAAAGGTTGCAATTGATAAGAACATGATATCCTGTGACGCCCTCGATTCAATCGTACACTAATCATGCACGCAATGCGTACAATCAAGATCAAGGACTCACGGGAAGATATCACAACACAACTCTAAAACGTAAATAAGTCATACAAGCATCATAATACAAGCCACGGGCCTCGAGGGCTCAAATACAACTGGAAGGGTGTGTTTTATTAAGTATCCGGTTCTAGTTGTCATAAGGTCAAGGTACAACTCCAAGTCGTCCTGTTACCGAAGATCACGGCTATTCGAATAGATTAACTTCCCTGCAGGGGTGCACCAACTTACCCAACACGCTTGATCCCATTTGACCGGACACACTTTCCTGGGTCATGCCCGGCCGTGGAAGATCAACACGTCGCAGCCCCACCTAGGCACAACAGAGAGGCCAGCACGCCGGTCTAAACCTAAGCGCGCAGGGGTCTGGGCCCATCGCCCTGAGCACACCTGCACGTTGCGTGGGCGGCCGAAAGCAGACCTAGCCTAGTGGTGTTCCAGTCCAATTCGGCGCGCGCCGCTGCGTCGCTGGCGTCACGAAGTGCTTCGGCTGATACCACGACGCCGAGTGCCCATATCTTTCCCACGTAGTTGGTTAGTGCGTATAGGCTCGTAGCCAACTCAGATCAAATACCAAGATCTCGTTAAGCGTGTTAAGTATCCGCGAACGCCGAACAAGGCCAGGCCCACCTCTCTCCTAGGCGGTCTCAACCTGCCCTGTCGCTCCGCCACAAAGATCCACTCGCGGGTGCTCCACCAGCCGACCCGACTTTAGTCTCCACATGTATCATGTATAAAGTATATAGTATATACCCATGATCACCTCCCGAGTGATCACAGCCCGATAGTTTAGCACGGCTGACGGACAAGAATGTAGGGCCACAGATGAATATACTAGCATCCTATACTAAGCATATAGGATTGCAGGTAAAGGTAACAACAATAGTATCAAGGACAGGCTATGCATCAGGATAGGTATAACAGAAAGCAGTAACATGCTACACTACTCTAATGCAAGCAGTATAGAGTAGAATAGGCGATATCTGGTGATCAAGGGGGGGCTTGCCTGGTTGCTCTGGCAAGAGAGAGGGGGTCGTCAACTCCGTAGTCGAACTGGACAACAGCAGTGTCGGTCTCGTAGTCTACCGGAGAGAAGAGGGGGAAGAAACAATGAATACCATGTAAATAGATGCATATCGATGCATGACAAGACAAGTAACGATGCTAGGCGTGCCCTAGCGTGGTATGAGGTGGTACCAGTTAAGGGGGGAAACATCCGGGAAAATATCCCCGGTGTTTCGTGTTTTCAGGCAGAGGAGCCGGAGGGGGAAAGTTGTGGGTTCGATAGGTTAGGGGTGTGTGGCAGACGAACGGACTGCGTATCTGGATTCGTCTCGTCGTTCTGAGCAACTTCCATGTTGAAAATATTTTAATCCGAGTTACGGATTAAAAGATATGATTTTCTAAAGATTTTATTAATTTCTGGAATTTAATTAATTATTTATCCCAACATTATCCAGAATAGTAAATGATGACGTCAGCATGACATCAGAGTGATGTCAGCAGTCAACGTTGACCATTGACCTGGTCAACCTGACGTGTGGGTCCAGTGGGACCCACCTGTCATTCTCTGTTAGGTTAATTACAGATTAGTTAATTTAATTAGTGATTAGGTTAATCTAATCAGGATTAATTAATTAATTAATTAATTAATATTTTAATTATTTTAGTTATTATTTATTTATTTATTTAATATATTTATTTTTATGTATTTTTTATTCCCTTTTTTTAACGTTCTGGGGTGGGCCCCAATTGTCATGGGGCCAGGGGAGCCTATGCGGTCGTGCGGTTACGGGCGCCGCCCGAACAAGCACTCGCCCGCAGGGTGGGACGAGGCCGCCGGGGCACCAACGGCGCGGCACGCCGGCGCGGCCAACCGGGGCCACGGCGGGCGGAGGCGAGGGGTGGCGCCGATGCGGCCAGTGGCTGCGGGCGGGCGCGGTGGCGCGGCCGCGGGAGTAGGGCAGGGCGGAGACGAGGCGCACCGAGGCAAGGGGCCAAGGGGCGCCGACCGGAGCGGAAGCGGGCGACGGCAGGGATGGCGTTGGGGCGCTGGGAGCCGCCGGGGTTGGAGGCGAGGCGACCTGGGGGGGAAGAGGGCGCGGTCACGGGCGCGAGGGCCACGGTGAGCGCGACGAGCGCGGGGAAAGGAGGAGACGGGGGCGGGACGGTCCGGCGCGGCAGGGGGGAAGAGGCCCCGGCCGTGGCCATGGCCAGCCAGGCGCGAGGGGAGGGGGCACGCGGGCGCGCCCGTGCGGAACGAGGCCGGCACGGGCACGGCCGCCCGGGGAGGAACCGGCGACGGCGTGGTCGGAGCGCGGGCGGTGACTGCGCGGGAAAAGGGGAAGGAAGGGGAGGTGCTCACGGGGGAGGGGGGGAATGTAGGGCACGGGTAGCGGGCGTGACAGCGGTCGGGGAGGACCGGCGAGGAGGAGGACGAGGAGGCGTTCGGCGGCGACGAGGCCTGGCGGCGGCGGTGGTCTCCTCCCTCGATCCCGATCCAATCGGGGGAGAGGGGGAGAGATATTTTCGGGAGGGGGGGGGAGTGTCGGTGGGGGGGGAACGTGGGTTGGACCGAGGGGATAAGGGAGAGGAGCGGGGCCGACCTGGGCCGGCCTGGTTGGCCCAATGGCCAGCTGGGCCGCGGTTCAGCAGGGGGCTTCCTTTTCTTTTCTTTTTTTTGTTTCTGTTTCTCTTTTGTATTTTCTTTCTTTTATTTATTTTCTTTTCTGTTTAATTCATTTAAAAGTATTTAGGCATTTTATAAAAATGGGTTTTCTGCACTATAATTACCTATGCCATTTTTGGCACAGCCCGAACATTTTTAGTTTAATATTTTGAAAACTTTTGTCGTTTGATTGATTTAGGATTTAAATTTGAAACGGTTTCGAATTAACCCGAGATTAATTACAGTGACAGAGGTGATGTGTCATCATTAGTAGGGGATTACTGTAGCTTGATTATCCGGGCGTCACAATTCTCCTCCACTACAAGAAATCTCGTCCCGAGATTTAAGAGGGGAGTAAGGGGAAAGACTAGGTTACGATATTCTAACGGATCTTCTCGAAGAAGTTACTCCCTTTCGTTGATGTCTTCAATTCTTTATTCCGATGCATCATGATAAACTTGTCATCATTTCTTCGGGAACTCCATCGGACTTACGAAAGGATAAGGGGCAGCTCACTACCACATAATGCTTTTGAGGGAAACAATCTGGGGTTAACCCATGAATTAGTATAAGATTATCTCACGAGTTGAACATATGAAATACCTCGAGAGTAAGGTACGAAGGTACCATAAGAGGCTCCAAGCGGATAGATAGTTGCTCGAAGCCTGAACCAGAGTGAGAAAGGGGTTCAAAGTAGCGAGAGTAGGTATTACGTCAGATACCATAATAGAGCACTAGGAAGGTGGCCCATGAATTAAATACGAAGCCAAGCGTGGGGAATAACCATTGGAAACAGGGTTCTACAGGAGAGTCAGGTTTCGATCCTGGGACCTGTGGGTTATGGGCCCACCATGTGGGTTAAAAGCGGGAAGGCGCTAATATTTGCACGGTCAAGATAACATGGTATGTCAGAGGATAGCCTGTCGGTTTTGTTGTCAACAATGTCGGTACCAAGGGCGAGGGACGAAGAGAACCATTTTCCTGCTCGTTGAACGAGGCGGACCAATAGGCAAAGTTCTCGTCCATCGGCGGTTACCGGAAGTCATCAACAGTAGAAACAGGGTTACACCAGACAGGAAGGTACACCGAGGTGTTTACCTAAGCAGGGGATTACCACTGCTTGGTTAAGTAGTTTACAAGTAAGTTTGAACAAAACAACGGGAAGGAAAATGTGCTTAAACACGTATATCAGGGGTATATCCTTCCCAAGGACAAGCAGAGCATGATATCCATGACAGGATATTATGTAGAAAACTCCTTAGGTAGGGGAGAGAAATTTCATGATATTACCCATACAGCGGTGTTTGGATAATTGAGCAGGAAACATTTATCATTGGGCTTCAAATGTTCTTGTTGAAAATTGGAGTACCATAGACATGCTTCGAGATAGCATTGACATGGTCTTCAAGCAAAAGGTCAGACTTTGGATATAGGAAGGATCCATTAGGAACAACTTGTAGG
This sequence comes from Triticum aestivum, assembly GCF_018294505.1. Lineage (NCBI taxonomy): Eukaryota > Viridiplantae > Streptophyta > Magnoliopsida > Poales > Poaceae > Triticum > Triticum aestivum. The sequence continues at coordinate 638,059,144 of NC_057800.1, read as the reverse complement.
ATAAGTCTTGCAATTTCCTCAGGGAAGAATGGCTAAACTTGCTAAAAAGGATACTACAATAATAGGTCCTCCACCCAGGGGGGGTGCTAGGCATGACATCATGTTACCAGGTCATCAAAGGACCAATGTTATAACTCTTGAAAATATGTTCCAACCATCATATCTGATGGAGATTCAGATATGATGGGTGTCAGGATACCTCAGGCTCAGGATGCCCGAGAAGAAAGGTGCAACACAAATTGACGGGATGACACTGTAAGATTCTCGGGAAATGAACTAAGAAGTGATTTCCGTTAACAAGAGTTCATCATTAACCCAAGGAGAGGATGATGAGGTGACTGATGGACTCAGCGATAATTCAACGAGGTATTCAAAAGATGGATCTCCACAATTATGTGGATAAGGGGATAACATCTATCAGATTAAACAATAAAATGGGATATGCTCGAGGAAAACATACATAATTAAATATTGGTTGAACGGTGCGCCCGAAATACGGGTTGGGTTGCACGACCAATGTCGGAATGGTGATTCAATAATCAATAGACTAAGAATGAACGGCCGACTATTAACTTCAAAGCAATAGGGTTGCTAGGAGTGCAGGATCCAAACAGCACCGTTCACTTGTTGATACCCCAGTTGGAATCAACACGAGGACCATGAAAGAGTGGTGATGGTGAGTAGTATCACTATACCAAGAACTCTTTAAGAGGTGGAGCAGTCCTCACAACATCCTTGATACTAAAAGATGGTAATACTCCAAGGTAAGAAAGAACAAATGCTGGATAGTAGGGATCTCAAGGTATAACTCAAAACACGAACAAGTTTGTGTTGAACGGAAGGCAAATAAGTGGTCAAAGGTAACACAAATCATCAGGTGCAAGGATGGTATTTCTCATCATGAACTCAATTGATATCCTGGAAGAGCTCATAAGGTTGATGATGATCACGACGCATTTGTCGAGAGATTTCATGAAGATGTAATCAATCAGTGATGACATCAAGTCAAAGGAATAATGAAGCGGAAGGTTATTGGAACCATGGGTAGGACACAAACTCGAAATCAAGCTTGCTGTCCAAGGACCAACGGTATGACGAGGAAGATCGATTGTAAGATTAGCTCACCGTCGAATTTTGTGCTCCGAGGAGAAGGACCCGGTAGCACAGTTAAATTTTAGCATGTTAATGATATAGCCGATCAGGCTAGGAATGATGTGATCGGGTACAAACTCATACTTATAGAAGCTTACCGAAGGGTTGTTGAACCGTAGTGTGGACTCGGTTCAGATATTGGTGTCTTTGAGTGTTTAGTAATTCAGAGCCCGTGAAAAATTGGAATCAGTGGGAACGTAGCACTTGATGAAGAACTCATAAGAAGTTATGCAGTTCCATGATAATCTCGAGATACCAGGGGGTAATACTCGACGACACATCAAAATAGAGGTTGGACTGGGGTATTGATCCATAGGAGACAATTGTTTTAACTTGTCCGAGAAATGAGATCAAAGAAGAACAATCATGGTCGGAACCACGCTTGCAAGGGATCAATTCACAGATACCATATGTTAGTTATCAAGGAAATAGTTATTGTTACAAGAAGCTTCCATGATAGGATATACATCGTGTCCATGGGCATGAACACAAAGTTCAAGGTCGACTCCCACTTCTCCAATGCATACCCTTTCATTCACTTCTCGCTTTCGATGAAGTTATAGCGTTGAAATTTTATCTGGCAAAATACCAGAAGAGTACGACTCGTGAAAACTTTCGAGTTCACACATATTAAGGAAGGCATAGGTTCAACCCATCGGGGCATCTTAGAATCCTATACCAGAATCTTTTAGAAGTAATTAACTCAAGCTCGAAGGCAGAGCATGGTTGAGAAAGCAGACGATACAATTTACCAAAGGCATTATGTATCCGAGAAAAAGGCTCACAAGTTTATTGAATATGAAGGGCGTTGTCAGATAAAATCCAACAAAGGATCTGGTGGTCCACAAGGGATCTGACATGCGCATCGGTACTCAACTAGAGGAAGCAGATTATAGAAACAACTGACTAACTCAATTGTCAAATGCAAAGGAATTATGATTTCCAAATCAAGGGATCAGAAGCAATGCTCTGATTAGGGGTGGATAAGTTGAATAGCCGTAGGGTACAATCAAAGACAATTGGATTGGTTGAGAACCAATTCCAGTAAAAAGAATAGCAGCTCAGCCGGAAAAGTAATTTATAAGGATCAATGATGATTGCGTGTATTCGCAAACATATTGAGTCAACAGACTCAAAATGGTAATGACAAGGAATGTCAATATGATTACGAGACTTATGGGATTATCCATAATGCAAGCAAGCAAGAATTTCAAGAGCCAAAGGCTCCAAAGGATTTTCGGAAGATCGAATATTATTTCGAAGACTTTTGTGAAACACATGAACAACTGGGGATGAGCGAATGCTCGACAAGTGCGAGGATTTATTCGAAGGGGTATTCATGTGGCAAAGAACTGCTAGGCAGTAGGCACAAAGTATTCTCGGAACAATAGAGAAAACTTCGGGGTGTCTTATAATAACAAGATCAATGGGGGATGATCGTATGAATGGCAAGTGTAAGTAGTTATCCATACGGATTTATCGGTGTTCAGGAATAGCCAAAGTGATGGGCACAAGTCTCGAGAGAACATCAGAGAGTATCTTCGGAATCTTCTGATGTAGCAGGCGATCCTCTGTAATAAGTGGCTCTTCGGGTGGATGCGATCACGAGATCCTAATCTTAGAGTTAGCAAATTCATTTAACCCGAATAGTAGAGAGATCAGAGTCCCAGAGTATAGACGAGGAATAAAAGATCCTAATACCACCCGATGGCGACGTGGGCCCGTAAGGCACACAGCCAAGTTAGTAAAAGTTTTTGCAATGTCTAGACTCGACTTCAGCCAAGGAGTGTGGAAGGGGGATTCCTACAGAGAGTCGGCTCTGATACCAACTTGTGACGCCCTCGATTCAATCGTACACTAATCATGCACGCAATGCGTACGATCAAGATCAAGGACTCACGGGAAGATATCACAACACAACTCTAAAACGTAAATAAGTCATACAAGCATCATAATACAAGCCAGGGGCCTCGAGGGCTCGAATACAAGTGCTCGATCATAGACAAGTCAGCGGAAGCAACAATATCTGAGTACAGACATAAGTTAAACAAGATTGCCTTAAGAAGGCTAGCACAAACTGGGATACAATCGAAAGAGGCGCAGGCCTCCTGCCTGGGATCCTCCTAACTACTCCTGGTCGTCGTCAGCGGGCTGCACGTAGTAGTAGGCACCTCCAGCATAGTAGGAGTCATTAACGACGGTGGCGTCTGGCTCCAGGGCTCCAGCATCTGGTTGCGACAACCAGGTAGAAGGGAAAGGGGAAAAGAGGGAGAAAAGCAACCGTGAGTACTCATCCAAAGTACTCACAAGTAAGGAACTACACTACATATGCATGGATATATGTGTAAGGAGGCCATATCAGTGGACTGTACTGCAGAATGCCAGAATAAGAGGGGGATAGCTAATCATGTCGAAGACTACGCTTCTGGCAGCCTCCGTCTTGCAGCATGTAGGAGAGAGTAGATTGAAGTCCTCCAAGTAGCATCTCCAAGTAGCATCTCCAAGAGCATCGCATAGCATAATCCTACCCGGCGATCCTCTCCTCGTCGCCCTGTGGAAAAGCGATCACCGGGTTATTTGTGGAACTTGGAAGGGTGTGTTTTATTAAGTATCCGGTTCTAGTTGTCATAAGGTCAAGGTACAACTCCAAGTCGTCCTGTTACCGAAGATCACGGCTATTCGAATAGATTAAATTCCCTGCAGGGGTGCACCAACTTACCCAACACGCTTGATCCCATTTGGCCGGACACACTTTCCTGGGTCATGCCCGGCCGCGGAAGATCAACACGTCGCAGCCCCACCTAGGCACAACAGAGAGGCCAGCACGCCGGTCTAAACCTAAGCGCGCAGGGGTCTGGGCCCATCGCCCTGAGCACACCTGCACGTTGCGTGGGCGGCCGAAAGCAGACCTAGCCTAGTGGTGTTCCAGTCCAATTCGGCGCGTGCCGCTCCGTCGCTGGCGTCACGAAGTGCTTCGGCTGATACCACGACGCCGAGTGCCCATATCTTTCCCACGTAGTTGGTTAGTGCGTATAGGCTCGTAGCCAACTCAGATCAAATACCAAGATCTCGTTAAGCGTGTTAAGTATCCGTGAACGCCGAACAGGGCCAGGCCCACCTCTCTCCTAGGCGGTCTCAACCTGCCCTGTCGCTCCGCCACAAAGATCCACTCGCGGGTGCTCCACCAGCCGACCCGACTTTAGTCTCCACATGTATCATGTATAAAGTATATAGTATATACCCGTGATCACCTCCCGAGTGATCACGACCCGATAGTTTAGCACGGCTGACGGACAAGAATGTAGGGCCACAGATGAATATACTAGCATCCTATACTAAGCATATAGGATTGCAGGTAAAGGTAACAACAGTAGTATCAAGGACAGGCTATGCATCAGGATAGGTATAACAGAAAGCAGTAACATGCTACACTACTCTAATGCAAGCAGTATAGAGTAGAATAGGCGATATCTGGTGATCAAGGGGGGGGGGGCTTGCCTGGTTGCTCTGGCAAGAGAGAGGGGGTCGTCAACTCCGTAGTCGAACTGGGCAGTAGCAGTGTCGGTCTCGTAGTCTACCGGAGAGAAGAGGGGGAAGAAACAATGAATACCATGTAAACAGATGCATATCGATGCATGACAAGACAAGTAACGATGCTAGGCATGCCCTAGCCTGGTATGAGGTGGTACCAGTTAAGGGGGGAAACATCCGGGAAAATATCCCCGGTGTTTCGTGTTTTCAGGCAGAGGAGCCGGAGGGGGAAAGTTGCGGGTTCGATAGGTTAGGGGTGTGTGGCGGACGAACGGACTGCGTATCCAGATTCGTCTCGTCGTTCTGAGCAACTTCCATGTTGAAAATATTTTAATCCGAGTTACGGATTAAAAGATATGATTTTCTAAAGATTTTATTAATTTCTGGAATTTAATTAATTATTTATCCCAACATTATCCAGAATAGTAAATGATGACGTCAGCATGACATCAGAGTGATGTCAGCAGTCAACGTTGACCATTGACCTGGTCAACCTGACGTGTGGGTCCAGTGGGACCCACCTGTCATTCTCTGTTAGGTTAATTACAGATTAGTTAATTTAATTAGTGATTAGGTTAATCTAATCAGGATTAATTAATTAATTAATTAATTAATATTTTAATTATTTTAGTTATTATTTATTTACTTATTTAATATATTTATTTTTATATATTTTTTTATTCCCTTTTTTTAACGTTATGGGGTGGGCCCCAATTGTCATGGGGCCAGGGGAGCCTATGCGGGCGTGCGGTTACGAGCGCCGCCCGAACGAGCACTCGCCCGCAGGGCGGGACGAGGCCGCCGGGGCACCAACGGCGCGGCACGCCGGCGCGGCCAACTGGGGCCACGGCGGGCGGAGGCGAGGGGTGGCGCCGATGCGGCCAGTGGCGCGCGGGCGGGCGCGGTGGCGCGGCCGCGGGAGGAGGGCAGGGCGGAGACGAGGCGCACCGAGGCACGGGGCCAAGGGGCGCCGATTGGAGCGGAAGCGGGCGACGGCAGGGATGGCGCAGGGGCGCTGGGAGCCGCCGGGGTTGGAGGCGAGGCGACCTGGGGGGGAAGAGGGCGCGGCCACGGGCGCGAGGGCCACGGTGAGCGCGACGAGCGCGGGGAAAGGAGGAGACGGGGGCGGGACGGTCCGGCGTGGCAGGGGAGAAGAGGCCCCGGCCGTGGCCATGGCCAGCCAGGCGCGAGGGGAGGGGGCACGCGGGCGCGGCCGTGCGGAACGAGGCCGGCACGGGCACGGCCGCCCGGGGATGAACCGGCGACGGCGTGGTCGGAGCGCGGGCGGTGACTGCGCGGGAAAAGGGGAAGGAAGGGGAGGTGCTCACGGGGGGGGGGGAATGTAGGGCACGGGCAGCGGGCGTGACGGCGGTTGGGGAGGACTGGCGAGGAGGAGGACGAGGAGGCGTTCGGCGGCGACGAGGCCTGGCGGCGGCGGTGGTCTCCTCCCTCGATCCCGATCCAATCGGGGGAGAGGGGAAGAGATATTTTCGGGAGGGGGGGAGTGTCGGTGGGGGGGGACGTGGGTTGGACCGAGGGGATAAGGGAGAGGAGCGGGGCCGACCTGGGCCGGCCTGGTTGGCCCAATGGCCAGCTGGGCCGCGGTTCAGTAGGGGGGCTTCCTTTTCTTTTCTTTTTTTGTTTTTGTTTCTCTTTTGTATTTTCTATCTTTTATTTATTTTCTTTTCTGTTTAATTCATTTAAAAGTATTTAGGCATTTTATAAAAATGGGTTTTCTGCACTATAATTACCTATGCCATTTTTGGCACAGCCCGAACATTTTTAGTTTAATATTTTGAAAACTTTTGTCGTTTGATTGATTTAGGATTTAAATTTGAAACGGTTTCGAATTAACCCGAGATTAATTACAGTGACAGAGGTGATGTGTCATCATTAGTAGGGGATTACTGTAGCTTGATTATCCGGGCGTCACATATCCACAAGTGAATCCACTATTATACAACTTGAGCCTAGTCATAATAGCAAGGCACATGGCACAAAACACATGGCACAAATTGATCTCATTTGCATAACAGAAAGTGAAGCAAGCAATCAAAAGATCCAATGAGCCAAAAGAATAAAAGAATATTACGATTTGGGTAAAGGAGTGTTCTAAGGAAAATAGAGAAGCTCCCCATGATTTGTGCACAATTGAATTTTTTTTATTTGGATACAAGTGCACAAAATAGGATCATCACTCCCCCAAAATCAATAGGAACACACAACAATTGCAAGCAAACATAGATAAGAAAAGAAGCCTAGCATTTGCAACAAACATATGGTTGAGCAACATGTACATGAGGCAACCTAAGAATAGGCACAACCAAAATGATGTGTGTGAGACACGTCAAAGCACTTGAGAAGACTAGTATAAGGATGAGAATTAAGCATCAACATAGCCTTGAGTAAATGAGATACAAGGTGCAAGACATGTCCTTCCCACACACATGAAGTTAAGAAGGTCACACACACATCAAGAAAATGGGTTCACAAGCTCACTAATAGCAAACTAAAAATCAAAGCTTGTGACAACCCATGATGAAGATAGGAAATAATAGGCTTGTCAAGACAAGCATGAGAACAACAATCTTCACCAAACATGAGTGCACTAAGATGGAAAGAGGTAAGACATGCACTCATTCAACAAATGCTTCCATGGAGCCACCAAAAAGATATAAAAAGTGAATGAAATGGTGGACATGAAAGAATAGGGATATCAACTAGAGATGTAACTTCTCTCACGTGTATAAGATACTAGGTAGATGATATCCACAAAGAAGGATGTACACATAAAATAGTTACAAAAGGAAGGAATAAGATATCAAAACGGGAGTCATAAAATATACCAATGAGATCTTTGCTTGAAAGCATGGCACATGGCTTAATATAATCGTATTGTATATTAATGAACTCCAAACACACAACCATCAAAGACATCACAACTAGCAACAAGAGATCATTGTTGGGATGCTTTGAGAAAGGAAACAAGTATCACAGGAACGAGTCAAGAAATTCATGCCATGATGGAACCTACACAAGGTTAACCCCATTTCTATATATATGCATGAAGTAAATACTTGTTACCGAGATAGCATTGGTATGAAGTTGTAGATCAAATAAAATGTCCAAGCTTGGCTCTAATTTCCTCATAGTGCCATCACCTTCATGAATAAGCCAAGCACCCAATGCTTCTCAAATGTACCTAAAACATTTTAAGTACAATATGGTCCCCAAACTTATTGGGTCCGACGTAGTTAGCATAACTACAACACATAGGGTAAAACCACTTAAATATGTGCCTATTGATATGAATTTGAATTTCATGCACATCATAGCTATTAAGAATTTGATGGATTTACCATATATATTGGATCAAATAAGGCAAACAAGGCATGTGAATTTACACATAGTAAATATGCATGCATAAGCCTACCAAAATCCAGGGAGATATAAATTGGACAAATGACCACATAACTGTTAATACTTCCAATAACAACACTAGTCATTCATGTTGTCCAAAATGAATCAAAGTGACAAATCAACATATGATAGCACACAAAGTTCAACATATGAACCAAGGAAAAAAAACAATGAGCATATAAGATATGCATTGCACCCATACTCATAGGAATATCCCACTCAAGTAGATATAGGACACTATAAACAATGAGATAACAAACTCTCATATAGAGCAATAAGATGAATTCGAACAAAATGGTATTTTGGGTTATCATTGGGTGTAGAAACCAAATAAGTACATGATCATCTATACTAACACAAGCATAACATGAGAGTTTAGGAATAACCACAATGCTTGGATAGCATAATATTAACATTCTGACTAGATAGATAATCATGAAAAGCAATAATTGGAATAGCTTTAATCAAATGATTTTCCAAATATGGTTTTAAAGACAACCATGGGCAAAACCGCACAAGAATGCCATACGTAAACAAGACATTGCATGCCACGGAGATATAAGATAATCTCAAATATAAATTCTAGGTGGCATCCCTCAATTGTTCATATTAACAAGGATTGTGATATGCACAAAGCATATCACTCCCCCATAATATGATGATCCATGTATTATCCACAAGAAGCAAATGAAACCCAACTAAGGATAATTAATGGATGAGAATTTGAGTTTCAAATGAGCTTTACATACCACATAGTACCTTGATAATATAGCACTAACAATACTAGGTGGTATCCCACATACATACACCTTTAAGGTTTGTGATATCCGTAAAACATAGCACTCCCCCATAATGTGATGATCCAGCCAAGGAAGATTCAACTAATGAAGCAATAAAGGCTTGAAACCACACACGCACAAATATATGAAGTGCATTGTGACCTAAACATGCTAGATAACACAAATCAAGCATACCAGGAAGCACAACTAAAAAAGCACATGCTAGGTACAAAACCTAAACATGCAAGGGACACAGTAACTTTCAATGTAAACAATGCAAGTACAAGTTACCGCAAAGAGGAGCATTGGATTGATAGATATGATGATAATCCACTTGACTTGGCATTAACCATAACATATGGTGAAAATAGTTTTTCTTCATGAAGTACCAAGTCTCCAATGCCCTCCACACACCTATTGATCAAGTTTGAGCTTGATGGTCCCCAACCAAGCAGGGTCCTAAGAAGTTAGTAACAATAGGCTTGGCAACCCAAATGGTCTTGTCCACTTTCAAACTTCTCTGGGAACCCACAAACTTGGCAAACACATTGCCAACAATATCCTTCTTTATCAAATAATGATTATTGACTATAGGAGGCTTAGATATGTTACCGTTGGAACAAGATGAAACTATGTGTCCCTTCTTACGGCAAATATAGCAACATGTGCTCCCCTTTCTCTTCTTCTTTACCTTTTCAACTTGGAGAGCATTATCTTGGTTAGGCATGGGAACAGGCCTTTCATTATCTTGATATTGAACTTGAGGCCACTTCCCTTGATGCTTCACACTTGAAGCCTTCTTCTTCAATGGACAAGATCTCACGTGGTGTCCAACATTCTTGCACTTGAAGCAAATAATGTTGGCCGAATTCTTGACTTGATCTCGTCCCTTGTTCTTGTTCTTGGACTTCTTCTTGTTGGAGATGAAATCAAGTCCAATTTTGTCTTGAGGGTCCTTTTGCACACTCAAGATATTATCACAATATTTTTCCAAGTCTTTCTTCAAACTGGTGACTTGGGCCTTGAGCTCTTTATTTTCCTCTACAAGGTTAGTATTAACAAAAGAACTAGAGGAAGTAGAAACTTCATTGTTAGAGCAACAAGGCATGGTGAGCAATTCATCACAAGATGTACCAATATCATGTAGAGAGGAATTGCAAGGACTAGCACATGGCAATAAGGCACTTCGAGTAGAAGATGTGCTAATATCCACATGAGACTCACACGATTTTACCTTGGTCCACATAGCCTTATGAGCTAACTTTAGCCCATCATGAGAGATTATAATATCCTCATGAGTGCCCGAGAGCTTTTCATAACTTTCTTCCAATTTCCCATAGTTGCTAGTTAGAAAATCAAGTTGAGTCCTTAGGTCAACATTTTCTTTTAATATCGATGCTTCACACAAGATAGAGTTAGTAGCACAAGCATCATTATCAATATGAGAGGAGCATGTAGAAGCTAGAGACTCCGCATGAGTAGCTTGAAGTTCCTCATGAGACTTAGAGAGTTTGATGAGCTCTCCTTTGACCTTCTTGTAGTCAAGGTCAAGGGGCTCAAAATCCTCTTTAAGTTTACAATGCGTAACTTCAATCTCTTCTTTTAAAGACCTCAAGTCACTAAGACATTGATGAGCCATAGCAAGTTCATGTTCAAGTTGTTCACTTTTTGCTTGCTCGTAAAGAAATAAGTCATTACGTTTTTGAAAGCAAGCAAGAACATCTTGGAACCTTTTATAAGTGTTATTTTTAGCTCTACGAAGAGTTTTCCCAATCTCATAGAGATTTTGAGTCAAGACTTCATCATCTTCCTCATTACAACTATCATCATTGTCACTAAGAGAAGATGATACCTCATCATTACCTCTTGCCATGAGGCACATGTGAACACAAGGGGTTGATGATGATTCTTTTGGAGAAGAGGGTTCTTCATCAACCAAGCATGCCTCATTTTTCTTGATTTCCTCTACATGGTTAGTTTCACAAATAGAACTAGAGGGAATCACGATATTTCTATCATGGCAACATGGGAGATCAAGCATATCATCACAAATGAGCTTAACACCATCATTACAGGATATTTCTTCACTCACCATGTCATTACCTTGTGGTATGCCACATGTTGGTGAAGTGAAAGATGTTGGGGTATGCAAGTAATCGGAGGTGGAAGCAATAGAGAGCTATTCATGATTTAAAAATGTGGAGAACTCCTCCATTAACTCCCCAAAAAGAATATTGTCTTCATGAAGATTGGACCCACCATATATATCTTCAATTTTGGTCCAAGCATCATGAGCCAACGAACAAGACGAGATTGACTTGAACACCTCGAAGGTTATAGCTTGGTGAATGAAACTTAAAGCTTCACAATCAAGATGCATATCATCAAGTGATGGAGATTGTACATCCTTTAGATTTGAATTCCCTACAACCACAATCCGCAAAGCATTTGGACCCATGGCCCGAAAGTGACAAAGCATGCGTAATCTCCACATAATGTAATTTGTGCCATTAAAACAAAATGTGTCATCGTGCACTAGTTCACTAGTCGACATCGTTACTCTCTAGGCGGTTAAGCCTAATAAGGAGAGACCTAGCTCTGATACCAATTGAAAGGACCACGATGTCGCCTAGAGTGGGGTGAATAGGCGTTTTAAAATCTTTTACGGATTTGGCTATATCCTAATGCGGAAATAAACTAAGCGGATACTTTTCAAGCACAAATCCTAAATATACTAGGCTCACTAAGTGCACCAACAACTTAGCATAAACAAGATGAGAACAACAGGATATGAGTAAGCACAAGTAAGTCACACAAACTTACTCAGTGTATATCACGAGGTATGGAAATGAATAATACACACAACCACAAGTAAGCAATACAAGCTTACACAAATTGTATCACAATATATGGAATTTAATGATACAAGCAAACTCAAGTAAGTTACACAAACTTACTTGAGCAATATCACAATATATGGAAGTTTATAACACAAGTTAGCAATTCACACTAATCACAATGTATATCAATAGTAGCAAGTATGAATTGCGGAATATGAAGTGTAGGCCTAAATAATCTCTACAAGGAAATGGCCAACACAATATAATCAACCACCACAATATAATGAGGACAACAAGATATAGTGAATGCACGGTCAAATGACCAAAGTCAACCACAAGTAAGGAGTTAGGGTTAGGGATAACCAAAGTCACGGAAACGAGGATGTATCCCGATGTTCACTTCCTTGGAGGGAAGCTAGTCACCGTTAAAGAGGTGGATGTTACCATGAAGGCACACCAACGCCACGAAGGCTCACCCTATTCTCCTTGAGATATCACCACGAAGGAAATTCTCAACCACTAGTGGTAGACCTTGAGGCGGCCTCCAAACCTTCACAAACTTTCCGGGGGACAAATCACAAGTTGATTCCTCACCGGAGCACTCCTACCGCCTAGGAGTCTCCAACCTGCAAGAGTAACAAGATCAAGGGGGAAATGCTCAAGACTTGCTCAAATCACGAATTGCTTTGGTCACAAGAGGGAGAGGGAGAGGATCTATCTTTTGATTGGAACAACTCTCAAGAACACTCACTAATCTCTCCGGGATCTAAGATTTGGTGTAGGAGAAGTGAGAGGGAGCCACTTGTGTTCTTGGGACGATTTGGGATGAAGTGCTCAACCCTCCCCCGGAGTGGGAGAGGGATATTTATACCCCCAAAGAAAATAGAGTCGTTTCCCGCAGTTGTTGACCTGCCTGGATGATCTGGACGCATACCCGGATGATCCGGGAAGATTAATATACAATGTGGTGAAGTAGATACCCGGATGTCCGGGGACATAGCCGGATGATCCGGGCAATTCCCGGATGATCCGGGTGGGCAGCCGGATGATCCGGCTAGCGGAATAAGCTTCTGTGATGAATTTTACGAATAACCCGGATGATCCAGGCAGGAACCTGGATGATCCGGGCAAAGCCCGGATGATATGGGAGAGGACCCGGATGATCCGGCCAAACCAAACTGCTGCAGCCTAGAAACTGAAACAGGCACAACTTTTACATCCGGACTCCGATTTTGATGATCTTCGGCTCGTTTTGAAGCTATGAAAAAAAACCAGGTCCTCACATAGAGAACCACCCAAGATGAACCAAAATGGAGGATGCAAAATATGCAAAGGTTTTATCATGTATTTGGGTAACCTATTTGGCTTTGGATTTTCTTTGGTATATAGGATATGAGTGGAATTGTGTAGAGAAGATGTTGACTTGAGCAAATCTATCAGAACCCCTTTGATCCCCTCTTAATAGTGCGGGATCCCTATAACTCAAGAATCATAAAAGGTCTACACTACATAGCTATCAAGAATCCATTCTTGAGTGTATGTGTTCCTTCGGTGTTCATCACTCCACAACATTAACGTCGAAGGAACTAATACCTTTGACTCGAGCCTTTCACTTGAGCTTGAAGTTGAAGTTTCTTCTTGGATCAAGTTGAATGGCAAGACATTGGTGAAGTTTTCAAGTATCTCCCCCATACACAATGTGGGAATCTTTGCTTTGTATTTATCTTCATGTGTCCATCATGTGATCATCCACAAGCTTCAAGCATGTAATCCTTCGGGATAGTTATCTTGAACTTGCCCTTGTCAACCATGATCATCAACACTTGATGTCATCCTCTCATAGACACTTGAAATCTCTCTCTCGATGCGAGCCCATGAGAATCTCCTCTCAAAAACATAGGCAACACATAGTATGGGTTAGTACACAAAGCGCAATTGACAAATTCTTACCATACCACAAGATCTCACGTGGCACATGATTTGCGCTTGTGTGTTGACCATCTTTGAATTCAATCTTCGATCTTCATCTTGGTCAACCTTAATCTATGCTCCATGATTAATCTTGATGCACAACTACATGTATATGGCATTCATTCCGAATCCATTCAATATCCTTCTTGCATCACCATGGAACAAACCTTCCTATATAACTTGATGTCATTGTTTCTTCATAGGAATTGTCATTCATTATCAAGTCTCAATGCATATATAGATGTTGATGGATTTCATCCACCAATTCATCCAATATTATTCATGCATTGCAAATGGAACTTTCCTTCAAATGTATATCTCAGTGCAAGCATTAGTCCATTAGGATTGTCATTTAATTACCAAAACCACACATGGGGACTACATGTACTTTCACCTGTCTTCACCAATAATGTAAGTTTGTCCATCTCAAGCCTTCAAGCTTTGTTGTATATATTTGGTTAGGCATGACTGCAACAGCTGTTTATTTTTGGTGTTTGCATCAAATTGCTTGTTTAAAGTTTATTATATGTAGTTCATAAACAAAAGTCCGTCCTTTCTCAATTTAAGTTTTCAGTTGTACAACCAAGTTCCTTCTTCATACCATGTAAATTAAACTATACATAGCAAGTGATCTTCTTTTGCACTGCATGTATGCTTCTGTTCTTCATCTGTAATCCAGTGGTGTGGTGAACCTACCCACTACAGCACAATGTCATATTCTGCAATGTCTTAACTATGAACAATGTCATATCATTCTACTATTATTTAAACCATCTCTTTGTTTGCCAATCTGAAATGGTATAAATTGACAGCACACTAACCATTGATACTTATGAGTTCTTGATCTGTAATCCAGTGGTGTCATGAAGCTGCCAACTCCTTCACAATGTCATTTCCTGCCATGTCTTGACCTGAACAATACCATATTGTGTTAATGCAAATTTAAACCGTGTCACTTTATTCGTCAGTAAGAAATGTGATGAATTGTCAGCACTGATACTTTTATGTGCAAAACCTGTCATTTGTCTGCTTGTTTATCTTTCAGAGTGAGGAAGATACAAGTGTTGAACAAGTGCAGTCTCATCATCTTGCTCAGCTTCTTGCCCTGTAGCTCCCTAGCAGGGCTAACCTTTCTTGAACTCTATTGAAGTGCTGTCGGTTTTGTATATTATTTTGTCGACGTGTTTATTTGCACTGGTGGCGATCTTTGATGCCCAGTGTATGTAATCTGCTGTTTGCTTGTGCTTTATTATCATAGTGGCGAACTTTGATGCCCAGTGGATGTAATATGCCGTAATTTCTTTATTGTATAGTCTAGGTTTTTTCTTATTCATGATGCTGTAGTTATTTTACTGTATATATATCCTGTCTTCACAGTAAACCGGCCAAACCGTAAAATTACGGTACATAATCGGGCCATCATGCAATCACAATGTAGGTTGGGCCTGAAATGTGCCGATCAGCTCACGGGCTGGCAGCAACCCGAAATGAACCCCGACCCATGATTGTGCGAATCAAATCACGGGCTTTTAACAGGCCGAAAAATTGTCTTGGTCCTTGTTTGGCCCAATCAGATATCGGCTGCGAGCAGGCCGGATGCAAACCGGGCCGTGGTTAGGCCCAACTATATGATGAGCTTTTAACAGGCTGAAATTAATATAGGGCCAAAATGTTAAACGGGCCCTTAATAGGCCAAAACTAATATCAGGCCGAATTACTAAGTGGGACTTTAGCAAGTGGGCCCAAAAGCATAGTGTCCAGTTGACGGGCCGATCTGATATGGGCCATATTTGAGCCCAAAGCGTCTTAAAGGGCCGGACCTGATCTGGGCCGTAATTTGGCCCAGAACGTGGTAGGCCTTTAACGGGCCGGATCTCATATGGGCCACTATTAGGCCCGGAGCGTGGCAGGCCATTAATGAACCAGATCAAATATGGGCCGGCATTTGGCCCAAAACATGGCAGGCAGTTAATGGGCCGGCCTACTAGGGTACTCAAAATCTTGTGGGCCTACAGCTGGGCCGGCCCATTAATGTCGGCGAAATCTCGTGGGCCTTTAGCTGGGCCAACCCATTATGATCCGCAAGAATCTTGTGGGCCTTTACCTGGGCCGGCCCATTTCGGCACATAAAAATCTTATGGGCCTTTACCTGGGCCGGCCCATTATGGCCCGCAAAATCTTGTGGGCCTTTAGCTGGGCCAGCCCATTATGGTCCGCAAAATCTCGTGGGCCTTTAGCTGGGCCGGCCCATTATGGTCCGCAAAATCTTGTGGGCCTTCAGTTGGGCCGGCCCATTTAAACTTGATGGGCCGGTCCACGTGTCAACATATCATAGGCACGTCTCGCCCATTCGATGAGTTGACACGTGTCTCCTCCAGCCAATGATGATTTTACACGTGGAAAATCCCCATTGGTCGTCGCTGTTAACGGGTTATCAGATCCAAAACCCAACCCGATAGCTTAAGGTGTTCCGTTACGGTGGATGCCACGTGTCGGTCACCCTTGACGAAAGCACTTCTGTGACGCGTGATTTATTGTCATGGAAGTGGACACTTCTGTGATGATAATTCTAGTAATGTCATGGAAAACTTCTACGACAGCACAGGCATGACTATCTTGATTCTGTCATAAATTTGTCATGGATGTACATGCATGTCAAGAAAAGAGACCTATTATGACAAACACGTATCATCACGGAAGTGTATTTTTTTGTAGTGCCACAGGTACCAATGTAAGACTTAGACACAAGAATTGGATACAAGAGATGAACTAGGGTTTGAGAGGAGATGGTGCTGGTGAAGATGTTGATGGAGATTGGCCCCCTCCCGATGAGAGGAGCGTTGGTGATGACGATGGCGATGATTTCCCCCTCCCAGAGGGAAGTGTCCCCGGCAGAACAGCTCAGCCGGAGCCCTAGATTGGTTCCGCCAAGGTTCCGCCTCGTGGCGGCAGAGTCTCGTCCCGAAAGCTTGCTTATGATTTTTTTTCTCAACGAAAGACTCCATATAGAAGAAGATGGGCATCGAAGGGCCATAAGGGGGCCCACGAGGTAGGGGGCACGCCCAGGGGGGTAGGGCGCGCCCCCCCACCCTCGTGGCTGGTGAGTGCCCCCTATGGTACTTCTTGCACTCAGTATTTTTTTTTATATTCTGGAAATAACTTCCGTGAAGTTTCAGGACTTTTGGAGCTGTGCAGAATAGATCTCTAATATTTGCTCCTTTTCCAGCCCAGAATCCCAGCTGCCGGCATTCTCCCTCTTTATGTAAACCTTGTAAAATAAGAGAGAATAGGCATAAGTATTGTGACATAATGTGTAGTAACAGCCCATAATGCAATAAATATCGATATAAAAGCATGATGCAAAATGGACGTATCAACTCCCCCAAGCTTACACCTCGCTTGTCCTTAAGCGAAAGCCGAAATCAAAAAATATGTCCACATCTTTAGAGATAGAGGTGTCGATAAAAATAAAATACAGACATGAGGGCATCATGATCATTCTTAGAACAACAACTTATATAATTATTGTCATATGATCTCTTATGCTAGGGTAACAATTCAATCACAATTTCAAGTTTCAATCATAAACTTCATTGAAAACTAACAAACTATAATCTCAGTCATTGAAGCAATTGCAATTTATCATAACATTGGAAAGAGTCAATATAAGAGCTTTTCAGCAAGTCCACATACTCAATTATCATATAGTCTTTCACAATTGCTAACACTCACGCAATACTTATGGGTATGGAGTTCTCATCGGACACAGAGAAAGATAGGGGCTTATAGTTTTGCCTCCCAACGTTTTACCTCAAGGGTAATGTCAACAATAATAGTTCATGAAAACTCACATCCAATTAGCCATATATACCAGGATCTTTCCAACATATTGTGCTTGCCAAAAGATAAAATGTAAAAAGGAAAGGTGAAGATCACCATGACTCTTATGTAAGGTGGGAGATAAAAGAAAAAGATAGGCCCTTCACAGAGAGAAGGAGAGGTTGTCATGCGCTTTTATGGTTTGATGCACAAAATCTTAATGCAAAAGAACGTCACTTTATATTGCCACTTGTGATATGGACCTTTATTATGCAGTCCGCCGCTTTTGTTTCTTCCACATCACAAGACCGTATAAAGCTTATTTTCTCCCACACTAATAAGTCATACATATTTAGAGAGCAATTTTTATTGCTTGCACCGATGACAACTTACTTGAAGGATCTTACTCAATCCATAGGTAGATATGGTGGACTCTCATGGAAAAACTGGGTTTAAGGGTATTTGGAAGCACAAGTAGTATCTCTAATTGGTGCAAAGAATTTGGATAGCATGAGGGGGAAAGGCAAGCTCAATCATGTTGGATGATCCATGACAATATAATTTATCTCAGATGTAAGAAAACATAACCCATTACATTGTCTTCCTTGTCCAATGTTAACTCTTTAGCATGTCATATTTTAATGAGTGCTCACAATCATAAAAGATGTCCAAGATAGTGTATTAATATGTGAAGACCTCTCTTTCTTTATTACTTCCTATTAATTGCAATGATGACCAAAACTATGTTTGTCAACTCTCAACAACTTTTAATCATCATACTCTTTATATGTGAGCTCATTACTCCCCATAAGATCCATATGATCTCTTTTATTTCTTTTATTCTTTCTCTTTTCTTTTATTCACTCAATATCATGGCAAAATAATCAAACGCTTGACTCAACACTAATCTTTATTATATAGCTCACATACTCGATTACATAAAGGGATCATAAAGCAAAACTCAAAACTAGATCATACTAAAGCTTTATTCTATTAGATCAAAATACTACTAAAAGGGTTGAACTAAGAAAAACGGTAAAGATAGGAGTGTGATGGTGATGCGATACCGGGGCACCTCCCCCAAGCTTGGCAATTGCCAAGGGGAGTGCCCATACCCGATGCTCAGTTCTTCTTTGTTGGTGAAGAAGGTGATGGTTTTGTTGATGGCGTAGGCTTCTTCCTTAATTTGCGCTTGAGGACAGAATTTTGGTCCCTTAGGTCATCGATCTCCTGCTCCAGGCTCAGTATCTTTTTGCATAGTTCCTACTTGTTTTCCTGCAAGAGGCGAAAAGGGATAAACTCGATCTTAGGTTTCTTTACTCTATCCGGGAGGCTTGACTTTTTGAACTCCACATGCATGTCCCCAGGTTGAGGTAATGGGACTTCATCTTCTTCCGAGCTCGTCTCCTCCCTTCCCTTGGGTTCATAGTCCTCTTCTTATTCTGTAGTCCAACCACAATCCTCCACATCCCCATAGACCTTAGGATCTGCAAGGTAATCAGCCACATAGCTTTCTCCTTCCGAATCCTGGGACGACATGTTGCTCTAATCAGCAGCAGGACAGCTCGAAACAAAGACAGGAGATATTTGCGTGATACGGAGGTAAAAACCTTCGGGAGACTAAATAATGAATTTTTACCGACCAAAATACGTATCGTGCAAGAAAACGGAGTCCGGAGAGGACACGAGGTGCCCACGAGGCAGGGGGCGCGCCCAGGGGGGTACGGTGCTGATACGTCTCCAATGTATCTATAATTTTTGATTGTTCCATGCTATATTATATTCTATTTTGGACATTATTGGGCTTTATTATACACTTTTATATTATTTTTGGGACTAACCTATTAACCGGAGGCCCAACCCAGAATTGTTGTTTTTTTCCTATTTTAGGATTTCGTAGAAAAAGAATATCAAACGGAGTCCAAACGGAATGAAACCTTCGGGAACGTGATTTTCGGAACGAACATGATCCAGAGGACTTGGACCCTACGTCAACATTTCAACGAGGAAGGCACGAGGTAGGGGGCGCGCCCTCCACCCTCGTGGGGCCCACGTTGCTCCACCGACGTACTCCTTCCTCCTATATATACCTACGTACCCCCAAACTACCAGATACGGAGCCAAAACCCTAATTCCACTGCCATAACTTTCTGTATCCAGAAGATCCCATCTTGGGGTCTTTTCCGGAGCTCCGCCGGAGGGGTATCGACCACGGAGGGCTTCTACATCAACACCATAGCCTCTCCGATGAAGTGTGAGTAGTTTACTTCAGACCTATAGGTCCATAGTTATTAGCTAGATGGCTTCTTCTCTCTTTTTGGATCTCAATACAAAGTTCTCCCCCTCTCTTGTGGAGATCTATTCGATGTAATCTTCTTTTGTGGTGTGTTTGTTGAGACCGATGAATTGTGGGTTTATGATCAAGTTTATCTATGAACAATATTTGAATCTTCTCTGAATTATTTTATGTATGATTGCTTATCTTTGCAAGTCTCTTCGAATTATCAGTTTGGTTTGTGATACGTCTCCAATGTATCTATAATTTTTGATTGTTCCATGCTATATTATATTCTGTTTTGGACATTATTGGGCTTTATTATAAACTTTTATATTATTTTTGGGACTAACCTATTAACCGGAGGCCCAGCCCAGAATTGCTGTTTTTTTGCCTATTTTAGGGTTTCGCAGAAAAAGAATATCAAACGGAGTCCAAACAGAATGAAACCTTCGGGAACATGATTTTCAGAACGAACATGATCCAGAGGACTTCGACCCTACGTCAAGACATCAACTAGGAGGCCACGAGGTAGGGGGCGCGCCTACCCCCCTGGGTGCGCCCTCCACCCTCGTGGGCCACGTGTTGCTCCACCGACGTACTCCTTCCTCCTGTATATACCTATGTACCCCCAAACTACCAGATACGGAGCCAAAACCCTAATTCCACCGCTGTAACTTTCTGTATCCACGAGATCCCATCTTGGGGCCTTTTTTGGAGCTCCGCCGGAGGGGGCATCGATCGCGGAAGGCTTCTACATCAACACCATAGCCTCTCCGATGAAGTGTGAGTAGTTTACCTCAGACCTACGGGTCCATAGTTATTAGCTAGATGGCTTCTTTTCTTTTTTGGATCTCAATACAAAGTTCTCCCCCTCTCTTGTGGAGATCTATTCGATGTAATCTTCTTTTGCGGTGTGTTTGTTGAGACCGATGAATTGTGGGTTTATGATCAAGTTTATCTATGAACAATATTTGAATCTTCTCTGAATTATTTTACGTATGATTGCTTATCTTTGCAAGTCTCTTTGAATTATCAGTTTGGTTTGGCCTACTAGATTGATCTTTCTTGCAATGGGATAAGTGCTTAGCTTTGGGTTCAATCTTGCGGTGTCCTTTCCCAGTGACAGTAGGGGAAGCAAGGCACGTATTGTATTGTTGCCATCGAGGATAACAAGATGGGGTTTATTTCATATTGCATGAGTTTATCCCTCTACATCATGTCATCTTGCTTAAAGCATTACTCAGTTCTTATGAACTTAATACTCTAGATGCATGCTAGATAGCGGTCGATGTGTGGAGTAATAGTAGTAGATGCAGGCAGGAGTCGGTCTACTTGTCTCGGACTTGATGCCTATACACATGATCATACCTAGATATTCTCATAACTATGCTCAATTCTGTCAATTGCTCAATAGTAATTTGTTTACCCACCGTGCATACTTATGCTCTTGAGAGAAGCCACTAGTGAAACCTATGACCCCCGGGTCTATCTTCCATCATATTAATCTTCCAACACTTAGTTATTTCCTTTGCCTTTTATTTTACTTTGCATCTTTATCATAAAAATACCAAAAATATTATCTTATAATATATATGAGATCTCACTCTTGTAAGTGACCGTGTAGGGATTGACAACCCCTTATCACGTTGGTTGCGAGGATTTATTTGTTTGTGTAGGTGCGAGGGACTCGTGCGTGGCCTCCTACTGGATTGATACCTTGGTTCTCAAAAACTGAGGTAAATACTTATGCTACTTTGCTGCATCACCCTTTCCTCTTCAAGGAAAAACCAACGCAAGTGCTCAAGAGGTAACAAGAAGGATTTTTGGCGCCGTTGCCGGGGAGGTTCGCGCAAGAGTCAAAGCACCAAGTACCCATCACAAACCCTTATCTCCCGCATTACATTATTTGCCATTTGCCTCTCGTTTTCCTCTCCCCCACTTCACCCTTGTTGTTTTATTCGCCCTCTCTTTCTGTCTCCGTCCTCCCTCTCTTTCTCTATTTGCCTCCTTTTGCCCGTCTCTCGTTTGCTTGTGTGTTGGATTGCTTGCTTGTCACGATGGCTCAAGATAACACTAAATTGTGTGACTTTACCAATACCAACAACAATGATTTCCTTAGCACTCCGATTGCTCCTCTTACTGATACTAAATCTTGTGAAATCAATACTGCTTTATTGAATCTTTTCATGAAATATCAATTCACCGGCCTTCCTAGTGAAGAAGCCGCTACCCATCTAAATAGCTTCGTTGATTTGTGTGATATGCAAAATAAGAAAGGTGTGAACAATGATATTGTTAAATTGAAGCTATTTCCTTTTTCGCTTAGAGATCGTGCTAAAGCTTGGTTTTCGTCTTTGCCTAAAGATAGTATTGATTCATGGAACAAGTGCACAGATGCTTTTATCTCTAAGTATTTTCCTCCCGCTAAGATCATCTCTCTTAGGAATGATATTATGAATTTTAAGCAACTTGATCATGAACATGTTGCACAAGCTTGGGAGAGGATGAAATTAATGATACATAATTGCCCTACGCATGGTTTTTATTTGTGGATGATTATACAATTTTTTTATGCCGGATTGAATTTTGTTTCTAGAAATCTTTTAGATTCGGCCGCGGGAGGCACTTTTATGGAAATCACTTTAGGAGAAGCTACTAAACTCCTAGATAATATTATGGTTAATTATTCTCAATGGCACACTGAAAGATATACTAATAAGAAAGTGCATGCGATAGAAGAAATTAATGTTTTGAGTGGAAAGATGGATGAACTTATGAAATTATTTGCTAATAAAAGTGTTTCTTCTGATCCTAATGATATGCCTTTGTCTACTTTGATTGAGAATAATAATCAATCTATGGATGTGAATTTTGTTGGTAGGAATAATTTTGGTAACAACGCATATAGAGGAAACTTTAATCCTAGGCCGTATCCTAGTAATTTCTCTAATAATTATGATAATTCCTACAAAAATTCTTATGGAAATTATGATAAGATTCCCTCTGATTTTAAATCTAATATTAAAGAATTTATTACTTCGTAAAAGAATTTCAATGCTTTGATTGAAGAAAAATTGCTTAAGATTGATGAGTTGGCTAGGAACGTTGATAGAATTTCTCTTGATATTGATTCTTTGAAACTTAGATCCATTCCACCTAAGCATGATATCAATGAGTCTCTCAAAGCCATGAGAATTTCCATTGATGAGTGCAAAGAAAGAACCGCTAGGATGCATGCTAAGAAAGATTGCTTTATAAAAGCGTGTTCTTCTAGTTTCCATGATAATAAAGATAAAGATCTAAAAGTTATTGATGTGTCCCCTATTAAATATTTGTTTTGCAATATGAATATTGATAATGATGGGACTGAATATGATCCACCTTTACCTAGACGGTGTTCCAAGAATTCGGAGCCTTTAGATCTTGATGCTAAAATTGTTAAAAGTGGGATTGAAGAAGTAAAAACTTTAAATATTAATGAACCCACTAATTTGGATTTCAAGAATTTAATTATGATAATTGTTCTTTTATAGATTGTATTTCCTTGTTGCAATCCGTGCTAAATTCTCCTCATGCTTATAATCAAAATAAAGCTTTTACTAAACATATCGTTGATGCTTTGATGCAATCTTATGAAGAAAAACTTGAGTTGGAAGTTTCTATCCCTAGAAAACTTTATGATGAGTGGGAACCTACTATTAAAATTAAAATTAAAGATCATGAATGCTATGCTTTATGTGATTTGGGTGCTAGTGTTTCCACGATTCCAAAGACTTTGTGTGATTTGTTAGGTTTCCATGATTTTGATTATTGCTCTTTAAACTTGCACCTTGCGGAGTCCACCATTAAGAAACCTATGGGAAGAATTAATGATCTTCTTATTGTTGCAAATAGGAAGTATGTACCCATAGATTTTATTGTTCTTGATATTGATTGCAATCCTTCATGTCCTATTATTCTTGGTAGACCTTTCCTTAGAATGATCAGTGCAATTATTGATATGAAGGAAGGAAATATTAGATTCCAATTTCCATTAAGGAAAGGCATGGAACACTTTCCTAGAAAGAAAATTAAATTACCTTATGAATCTATTATGAGAGCCACTTATCGATTGCCTACCAAATATGGCAACACCTAGATCTATCCTTGCTTTTTATGCCTAGCTAGGGGCGTTAAACGATAGCGCTTGTTGGGAGGCAACCCAATTTTATTTTTATTCCTTGCTTTTTGCTCCTGTTTAGTAATAAATAATTTATATAGCCTCTGTTTTGGTTGTGTATTTTTGTGTTTAATTAGTGTTTGCGCCAAGTAGAACCGTTGGGAAGACTTGGGGGAAGTCTTTTTAATCTTGCTGTAAAAAACAGAAACTTTAGCGCTCACAAGAACTGCTGCCATTTTTATTTGGAAAGTGATATTTAGTTAATTCGTTTTGCAGATGATTAATATATAAACTCCTCACGCCCAGAAATTTATTTTAGAATTTTTGGGGTTCCAGATCTTGCGTTAGCTACAGATTATTACAGACTGTTCTATTTTTGACAGATTCTGTTTTCCGTGTGTTGTTTGCTTATTTTGATGAATCTATGGCTAGTAAAATAGTTTATAAACCATAGAGAAGTTGGAATACAGTAGGTTTAACACCAATATAAATAATAATGAGTTCATTACAGTACCTTGAAGTGGTGTTTTGTTTTGTTTCACTAACGGAGCTCACGAGATTTTCTACTTGAAGTTTTGTGTTGTGAAGTTTTCAAGTTTTGGGTGAAAGATTTGATGGATTATGGAATAAGGAGTGGCAAGAGACTAAGCTTGGGGATGCCCATGGCACCCCAAGATAACCTAAGGACACCTAAAAGCCAAAGCTTGGGGATGCCCCGGAAGGCATCCCCTCTTTCGTCTACTTCCATCGGTAACTTTACTTGGAGCTATATTTTTATTTACCACATGATATGTGTTTTGCTTGGAGCGTCTTGTATTATTTGTGTCTTTATTTGTTAGTTTTCCACAATCATACTTGCTGTACACACCTTTTGAGAGAGAGACACATGTTTCGGAAATTGTTAGAATACTCTATGTGCTTCACTTATATCTTTTGAGTTATATAGTTTTTGCTCTAGTGCTTCACTTATATCTTTTAGAGCACATCAGTGGATTTGTTTTATAGAAACTATTGTTCTCTCCTGCTTCACTTAGATTACTTTGAGAGTCCTACAAAACAGCATGGTAATTTTCTTTAATTATGTTAGGCATTCAAGATTAATAATAAAATTTTCTGATGAGTGTGTTGGATACTATGAGAAGTTTGATACTTGATAAATGTTTTGAGATATGGAGATGGTAATATTAGAGTCATGCTAGTCGAGTAGTTGTGAATTTGAGAAATACTTGTGTTAAAGTTTGTGATTCCCGTAGCATGCACGTATGGTGAACCGTTATGTGATGAAGTCGGAGCATGATTTATTTATTGATTGTCTTCCTTATGAGTGGCGGTCGGGGACGAGCGATGGTCTTTTCCTACCAATCTATCCCCCTAGGAGCATGTGCGTAATACTTTGCTTTGGTAACTTGTATATTTTTGCAATAAGTATATGAGTTCTTTATGACTAAGGTTGAGTCCATGGATCATACACACT
This sequence comes from Triticum aestivum, assembly GCF_018294505.1. Taxonomy (NCBI): domain Eukaryota; kingdom Viridiplantae; phylum Streptophyta; class Magnoliopsida; order Poales; family Poaceae; genus Triticum; species Triticum aestivum. The sequence continues at coordinate 638,033,721 of NC_057800.1, read as the reverse complement.
TTTCTACCTTCATTGCTAGCCTGTCTAATACCGCGCACCTTTTGCCGGTATCATACACCCACCATATACCTTCCTAGAAACACCCACCATACCTACCTATCATGGCATTTCCATATCCATTCCGAGATATATTGCCATGCAACTTTCCACCGTTCCGTTTACTATGACACACTCTGAGGGAGTCCTGGATTAGGGGGTCTACGGACAGCTGGACTATATCCTTTGGCCGGACTGTTGGACTATGAAGATACAAGATTGAAGACTTCGTCTCGTGTCCGAATGGGACTCTACTTGGCATGGAAGGCAAGCTAGGCAATACGGATATGTATATCTCCTCCTTTGTAACCGACCTTGTGTAACCCTAGCCCTCTCCGATGTCTATATAAACCGGAGGGTTTTAGTCCGTAGGACAACATACAATCATACCATAGGCTAGCTTCTAGGGTTTAGCCTCTCCGATCTCGTGGTAGATCAACTCTTGTAATACCCATATCATCAAGAATAAATCAATCAGGACGTAGGGTTTTACCTCCATCAAGAGGGCCCGAACCTGGGTAAAACATCGTGTCCCCTGCCTCCTATTACCATCCGCCTTAGACGCACAGTTCGGGACCCCCTACCCGAGATCCGCCGGTTTTGACACCGACATTGGTGCTTTCATTGAGAGTTTCTCTGTACCGTCGCCAGAAGGAAGGATGTCTCATCTCGTCTTTAGAGACGGTACTACTGTTGGAGGAGCTTTGGCTGTCGGCCAAACTCTCCGGCTAGGCGGTTTCATCATGACTGCCTGTTCGGCCGCCGCGCCGACGATGACTTCTCGGGTCATCGAAAACAACCTCCACGTCAAATCGGCACTCGCCGAACAGATGGATCCAATGGAGCTCGCCTCCTTAAACGAGCTCTTGGATTGCATCGCCACCTTGGGAGTCGCTATGGACTATGATCGGATTGGGCTTAAACCCGATCAAAGGGAGATTAACTCTCCACCGATCACCCATCATATTGTAGTGGTGGAAGAACAACGCGGCGACCTTTCCTCTATCTTGAGGACCAACTATGTCCAGATTCCCGAGCTCTCCGAGCCGGACGCCCGTTCGTGGGAGGACAACATCCAATCCCTGAACTTAGAGTCAGGCAGCGGGCCAGGATTATTGGGTAACATCCCAGAACCGGAACTTCCAAAATTGTAAACCCCTCGGCCCCTGGATCCCAGATCGGGTAGGGGTTCAGATTCAATTCCACCCACTCACCCAAACATAAGCGATCTTTCCCACATCAGGCAAAAGCCCCAAGAAATAGTACATCACTCTTGGGCCAGATTCCTCCTTGCAATGAACAAGGTTAAGGACTGTCGCGAGGAAGACGCAATCCTATTTTTCTGCAATAATTGCACGGACAAGGGAATCCTTAACACCATAAATCACCGTGATATAACACGCTTCGCTGACTTGGCGTCCATAGTACGAAAGTACTGTGTGATTGAAAGTGCCTGGAAAACCGAAACAAACTTTTGGGATAATTCGGCCCTGAATACAAACCCAGTCCGAAATAAAAGGGTGCATTATCACAATACACCCGGGTCAACTACCAAAAAGCAAAAACCCTCTACAGGGCATGGAACCGTACTAGAGGGATGGCTCAACGAACCCTGCAAAATTCATAGTACAGCAGATGTAATAGCAACGCACAGCCTTAGAGCATGTTGGATACTCCGGTAGGTGGCCAAAAGTGGTGAAGATCTTCTTATCCCAAATACCACAGAGCACCATCCCGTGGATAACAATACGGTGTTAACAGTGTTTGATACCTTCACATCAAATAATAGGCGCAAGCGAACACTCCGCAGCATGGCCGAAATCTGCCATGTAACAGCAATAAATCCATGGAGTGACACGGCTATTACCTTCAATGCCAGTGACGAACCTAAATTTCAAACAGCCCGAGCACCAGCCGCACTGGTCCTCAGTCCAATCGTGGACGGCTTTCGACTCACCAAAGTACTCATCGACGGCGGCAGCGGATTAAACCTCATCTATGAGGAAACTCTTCAAAAGATGGAAATAGACTAGAACCGCATTGAGCAAAGTAGCACAACCTTTAGAGGAATCATCCCCAGTCGGGAAGCACGCTGTGCTGGGAAAATCACACTAGATGTGGTATTCGGCACGCCAGATAATTACAGGTCCGAAGAAATTACATTCCAAGTGGCCCCGTTCAGCAGTGGTTATCACGCTCTTTTAGGACGGGAGGCGTTCACAATCTTCCAAGCCGTACCCCATTACGGTACATGAAGCTCAAAATGCCCGGGCCCAACGGAATCATCACTCTCGCCAGTGATCCGGACACAGCACTCCGCGCCGAAAACAAAACAGCCGCACTGGCCCTCGAGGCATTATCCGAAGCCCTCTCGGCCGAGGAATTAACCACGCTACGCTCCACAGTGGACAGGGACGACGTGATACTCGACAAGAGATCCAAGTCCACCTCTTTTAAACCAGCGGATGAAATAGTCAAATTCCAAGTCCACCCAACGGACCCTACAAAAACAGCCTCCATCGGGGCACAGTTAAACCCCGCTGTGGACGCCGCACTACGAGAGTTCCTGCGCGAGAACTGGGACATATTCGCCTGGCATCCCTCAGACATGCCAGGAATCCCACGCAGGCTGGCCGAGCATAGCCTCAATATCCTAAAGGGATTCAAGCCGGTCAAGCAAGCTCTTCGGCGTTTCTCCGAACCTAAGAGACAGGCCATGGGAGAGGAACTAGCCAAGTTATTGGAGGCCGGATTCATCAGAGAAATAAAACACCCGGACTGGCTAGCAAACCTGGTGATGGTACCAAAGAAGGACAAATCCTGGCGCCTTTGTGTCGATTTCAAAGACCTCAATAAAGCTTGCCCAAAGGATCCCTTCCCCCTCCCACGCATCGATCAAATCATTGATGCTAGCGCAGGACACGAGTCATTCTGTTTCCTCGACACATACTCTGGTTACCACCAAATCAAGATGGCGGAGTCCGACCAAGCCGCAACGGCATTCATCACACCATACGGTCCCTTCTGTTTTAACACAATGCCTTTTGGGCTCAAAAACGCCGGCGCAACATATCAGCGCATGATTCAGACATGTCTGGAGAAACAAATCGGCAAAACAGTAGAGGCATATGTAGACGATGTGGTCGTCAAAACCAAACACGTCAACTCTTTGATAGACGACTTGAGGCTCACATTCAACAACCTCTGAACATACGACATCAAGCTCAATCCGGAAAATGCGTTTTCGGCGTACCAGCCGGAAAGCTCCTGGGTTTCATTGTCTCCAGTAGAGGTATTGAAGCTAATCCGGCCAAAATCTGAGCTTTGTCACAGTTGGCTACCCCAACAGACCTCAAACAAATCCAGAAGTTAACTGTATGCGTGGCGGCTCTAAGCCACTTTATCTCCCGCTTAGGAGAAAAGGCTTTACCCCTTTACCGCCTCCTTTGGTGCACCGAGCACTTTGAGTAGACGGACACGGCCACAGCCAGATTGGAAGAAATAAAGGCCATCTTGGCAACCAACACAATCATGGCCGCACCAAACATCAGCGAACCAATGCTGTTGTACATTGGGGCAACTCATCAAGTTGTAAGCGCGGTGCTCGTTCTTGAACGGGAAGCGGACGGACATAAATTCCCTCTTCAAAAGCCGGTATACTATGTATCCACTGTCCTCACTCCATGCAAATCACGGTACCCGCATTACCAAAAGATAGCATATGCGGTATTCATGGCATCGCGGAAGCTGCGACACTACTTTCAAGAGTGTTCGATTACAGTAGCCTCGGAAGTGCCACTTAATGATATTATAAACAACTGCGATGCTATGGGCCGGATTGCCAAATGGGCCATTGAGCTCCTCCCGTTCGACATAACATACAAACCTTGACGAGCCATTAAGTCGCAAGTATTGGCCGACTTCATCGCCGAATGGACGGAGGCCGAACTCCCTAAAGAGTACGGCGCATACTCCAATTGGATCATGCACTTCGACGGTTCTAAAATGCTGGCTGGTCTAGGGGCTGGCGTCGTCCTGACGTCCCCAACCGGAGATACCGTTCAGTACCTATTGCAAATATTGTATACAGACTCCAACAACGCAGCCGAATACGAAGCTCTATTGCATGGTCTTCGGATGGCAGTCTCCATGGGCATTCAACGCCTGGAGGTACGTGGGGATTCAAACCTCGCAATATCCCAAATAAATGGAGACTTTGACGCCAAGGATCCGAAATGGCGGCCTATCGAAACGCCGTCCCAAAAATGTCAGCTAGGTTCGAGGGGCTCAAATTTCACCATGTGGCTCAGGAAAACAATCAGGCGGCGGATATCCTCGCCCGCATCGGCGCAAAACGTGATGCGGTCCCCCCAACATATTTTTGGAAAGGCTGTTCAAGCCATCCGCAGTATGGGAAGGGGACACCGGCAACAACAGTCTGGACCCGGCCAAAATACCCGATACCGAACTCTCTGGCACAATCAGAGGCTTCGCTACCGAAATAACACCTTCAGCCCACGAAATAATGGCCATTATTGCCCCGTGGACAGAACCATTCCTGGCCTACCTAACTAGACAGGAACTTCCGGAGGACCAAAATGAGGCACGCTGCATAGTGCGGCGATCCAAGGCCTACAGGGTCCATGAGGGAGAATTGTACAAAAAAGCACTACCGGAGTCCTTCAAAGGTGCATCTCTGAAGAGGAAGGGCGGAATTTTTTGGCAAAAATTCACGCCGGACTCGGCGGCCATCACGCCGCAGCCCAGGTTCTTGTAAGCAAGGCCTTCCATACATGATTCTATTGGCCAACGGCCCGGGAAGATGCACAGGACTTGGTCCAACGCTGCGCCGGTTGCCAGCTCTTTGCAAATCAAAGTCACATGCCACCCACCGCCCTCCAAACAATCCCCATTACATGGCCCTTTGCGGTCTGGGGGCTTGACATGGTTGGACCCCTTAAAGGGGGAACCCACAAGAAAAAAATCTTATTGGTCATGGTGGATAAATTCACCAAACGGATAGAGGCCAAACCTGTTAAAACAGCCGAATCCGGACCGGTGATAGACTTCATATCTGGGGTTGTACACCGTTATGGTGTCCCGCACAGCATCATCACTGATAATGGCACGAACTTCACGGCCGACGAGGTAAAACTCTGGTGCAGCAAAATGGGCATCAAGCTCGATTATGCTTCAGTCTATCACCCACAAACCAACGGTCAAGTCGAGCGAGCAAACGGTCTTATAATGAGCGGCATTAAACCCAGATTAGTGCGCTCCTTAATGGAGTCTAACACGCACTGGGTAGAGGAGCTCGACTCCGTACTCTAGGGGCTGCGGACCACGCCGAATCGTAGTACCGGATATACACCCTTCTTTATGGTGTACGGCGCAGAGGCAGTCTTGCCCTGAGACATAATTCATGACTCACCTCGAGTGCGCATGTATGAAGAAAGAGAAGCCGAGCTCGATCGGCATGACAGTTTGGACACCCTGGAGGAGGAGCGCGACGTAGCCAAAGCCCGTTCCGCATTTTATCAGCAACAGGCTCGCAGATACCAAAGCAGAGAAGTACGAGCCAAAACTTATAACGTTGGCGAACTAGTTCTACGCCTGCCAGATAAGAAAAAGAACAAGCTCGATCCCAAATGGGAAGGTCCCTTCATTATTGACCAAGTTCTGACCGGTGGAGCGTACCAACTGCGGGATGCATCGACTAGTCGACTCGAGCCGAACCCATGGAACGCGGCCAGGCTCCGAAGATTCTACGCCTAGCACCGGACTCTATGTTAGTCCCCTCCCTTTGTCCATTTTCTGCATATACATTATCTGTCTTGTTCTCTTTCTTTCTCTCTTTTATTATTTCTCTAGGCCTTCAAGGGTCACCTTGTGCCTCGCCTGCACATTACAGATGCGCTAGCCGCACTCTTCATACCTGGGGGCTTCTTTCACAGAAGCTTAAATTATTTATCTGGGCCTCGTGCCCCACACATGTGTTATACTTCCGCATGTACCTTTTTTCACCATTATATGCATCGATATGACTTAAGTTTTGGCCAAGCTGGGTTGCCTGGCTCTTGTATTTATGCCCTACGTTCCCGTTAATTCGGCTAGGGCATAAGGGGAGCACCTCTGCGATTGTTACTGCCGGGTCAGCCGGATGTGTACCTCAGACTGGGTGAAGCCGAAAGCTAGCGTTCTTAAGGAAATATTCGGTCGGTGAACAAAAGATGATTTTTATTTTATTGTCCATATCTGCCCCCAGATGTTTTTCCTGCGTTTCCTATCGCAGTCCGGACATGCACTTTAGGGCATGCTTACCCAGGGAAAGGAACCCTTAACGGAACTATTCTCCCTGGAAGATGTTTCTTACTACCCATGTAATATAACATAACTAGTTGGGCACTTGTCTGATAAAGCACTAATGACCCCTACGCCTGGTCTCCACGCATACCCCGGTTCTTATATAACTGAGCGGGTATTCGGATACACTCCGGACTATTGGGCCCGGAGGTTGAAGCGAAAAGGTCCGCAACGACAAATGATCTACAATCCGGCTAGAAGGCATTATACATGTCACTTTAATTACATAGTCATGCAGACTGACTAAATTCCTCTTCTATACCATCCAATAGGCGGTCTAGCTTACAATCATGTTGGGAATACTTTGCGACTAATTCTACTTGCCCATAAACTAAGCTAATGGGGATCTCTTTTCCGTCGGGCCCCACAGGTCCAACCTCGGCCATGTGATTTGGGTCTGCCTCGATATACCGCGTCTTCACCATGGCCCAGGCTTCTCTGGCACCCTGTCAGCAGGCTGATATCTTCCATAATCGGAAGCGCCGCCGTCCTCCCTTGAGCTTCTCCGCAAGCTCTGCAACGCCCTCTGGCAGGGAGACGGACGGCCACAGGGCCTGGGCAACACCCTGCATCACCTGCCGAACTTGTTCGTGCAGATGTGATAGCTCAGACAAAAGATCACCCGCAGACCTGGGCATCTCCTCCGCGGGATGACCCGTCAGCATACCTACAAACATAACGCTGTTAGTTGACTTCTTCGTCGAACTCCTTTAAAAGGATTCGTTCAAGCAATTACTGAAAATGCCGTGCCGAAGCCGCTTTTTCTCCTTCTCGGAGTCTGCAAGCTGGGCTCGAACGTCTTTTAGTTCCACGCTCAGCTTGACATTGGCGTCTTGGAGATTGTTTTTCTCCCGCCTAACCTCAGTCAGCACGCGTTTGCCAGCCTCTAGCTATCGCACGACATGCTGGTCCCCTGGATTTTCTCTGGATTCATCTGCAAAATCTATTGTTAGATCTGCACCCACGCCGCACACTATATGGTAACCATCATTCTTTAAAGTAAATGTTACCAGCGGGAGGTTTTTTTTGTTCCTGCAATGCGGAAACAGCGGCCCGCAGTTGGGTCTTGCATTCCTCCAGCTCCTGGGACAACCTAGTATTCTTATCTGTAAGAATATGCACATTAAAGATGATCCTTAAATCAGTTCTGCTAACTGTTTGAAGTCTCAGGGGCTACTGATACATATAAATCGCCAGATTTACTTACTCGTACATCCTTTACATACTGATCCGTGGCTCTGGCTAGACCATCTTGAGCAGCACGGAGGTACGCCTCTCCGGAATTAAAGGCATCAAATGCCTCTGGTGAGAAACACGCGTCGCAGAGTACGGCCCGGCGGCGCCTATGATTCATGGCACTTTCCACTTCTGAGTTAGTAGCGGATAATCTATATGAATCCTCTGTAGGGGGATTATCCGATGCCTGCCCCATATCGGCTTCCGCCTCTATGTCCGGTCTTGGCGCCCGACTGGTGGAGGCGTGATCGGCAACATCGTCGGACATATTCCGGCGAGCGTTTTTTCTGTTAAAGAAACACGGGTGTCATTACGTTTTGAGAAAGACGACAACCACGGAGCAGGGTTTTTATACCTTTGTGCCGGCGTCTCCATCCTGACCACCTTCCTTTTTGGCCTACCCGGCCTCGGCGCCTCTTGTTGGCGAGTTGTTGCGGGTTCGGCACGGCGTCCTGAATGCCTTCCCTGTAAAAAATGCCATGCGTATATGGTAGGTGAAGTGTTTAAAAGGGGATCCTAGTTTTTGGAGTTAGGATTTTTTGGTTTTTCTTACATGCTATGCAGGGAGCAGTCCAGGATAGTGGACCGTAATGGCCACCATGGCATCATCGCAGCCTAACTGATAGAACTGTCGGTCTATCAGCTCCACAGAGATAACCGGATCTTCTTCAAGTCCGGAGTCGAGGGCCCGGTCAGGGTCCTCTGGTTGTGGAGAAGGGCTGCTGACCTCCTTTATGGCTTTTCGCAGTTCCTGCCGCAAAGTGGCAAGGTGAATACTTACGACAAAGAATGCGGGAAAAATGGGAGCGGGGAGATATAACTTACCTAGCTTGGAGGATTGTACACGGAGAATCCATCCCGTGGCTTGATGCGGGTGAACTCCTCTTCCTCGCCCTTGAACAATTCAGACAAAATTTTCGCTAAAGCGGCAGCATTGTCCGGACCCTTACGCCCGTAGCGGGTGGCGTCATCCACCCCGTTATAACACCACAAGGGGTGCCCACGGTATTGAAGTGGTTGCACTCCCCGCATTATGCAAATCAACATAACTTCGATTATCGTCAATCCTGATTGAGCCAGTGCTTTGATCCGGTTCATCAGATAGAGGACTTCTCTATTGTCTTCTGCACGGGGGCTCCATGGGCGCCAGCTTCAGCGCTTCTTCAGAGGAGCATTGTTGAACTCAGGAAGACCCCACCAAACAGGGTCCGGAAGGGGAACGTCCTCCATATAAAACCATTCTGAAGGCCAGTCTTCGGACGGCTTCTTCGGGGTACCGGACAGGTATTCGGTATCGGCAATGCGCCATATTTCGGCTCCGCCCACTTGATAAAGTGATTCCCTCTGTGTGCGAGGGACGAGGCAAAATAGCCTTTTCCACAGCTCGAAGTGAGCCTCGCAGCCCAGGAACAACTCGCAGAGAGCAACATAGCCGGCGATATGTAGAATGGAGGCGGGGGTGAAATTGTGTAATTGGAGGCCGTAGAACTCCAGGAGCCCGCGGAGGAATGGATGAATTGGAAATCCGAGTCCCCTTAGTAATTAAGGAACAAGGCAGACCCGTTCCCCCATAGAGGGACAGGGAAAGCTCTCCGCTTGCTCCCCACCATTGTAGGTGGCAAGCCCGGCTCGAACGGGCACCATATACGCCGGAGGGAGAAATCCCTTGGTCTGCAGTTCGACCAATCGACTGTGTGGGACTGAACACCTCTCCCAATCACTGATCTTAGGGCTACGGGGGCGGGAGGAGGAGCTGCGGAGGTCGGCCATGCTGGAATGGATCTTTCCGAAACGCACTCTGATGGATTCTCGCTGAGGGGAAGATGGTGTGGATCGGATCTAAGAATCCCCATCCTTTTAATAGACAATTTATTTATCTGGCTAGGGGGGCAAGTGTAAAAATGCCCTGGCGCCTCATATTCGTTCGACGCATGAGAGATAGCCCTTATTGGGCGCAGAAGCCAAGAGGATCAACATTTATGGGGCCGGACACTGCTTACAAACACTTGAAAATTGGAGAAGAACCCGCCCTGCAATGCCGAAGACAACACTGCTCGCCGGACTCATCGTCATTGAAGCCTGGTTCGGGGGCTACTGAGGGAGTCCTGGATTAGCGGGTCTCCGGACAGCCGGACTATATCCTTTGGCCGGACTATTGGACTATGAAGATACAAGATTGAAGACTTCGTCTCGTGTCCGGATGGGACTCTACTTGGCGTGGAAGGCAAGCTAGGCAATACGGATATGTATATCTCCTCCTTTGTAACCGACCTTCTGTAACCCTAGACCTCTCTGGTGTCTATATAAACTGGAGGGTTTTAGTCCGTAGGACAACATACAATCATACCATAGGCTAGCTTCTAGGGTTTAGCATCTCCGATCTTGTGGTAGATCAACTCTTGTAATACCCATATCGTCAAGAATAAATCAAGCAAGACGTAGGGTTTTACCTCCGTCAAGAGGGCCCGAACCTGGGTAAAATATCGTGTCCCCTGCCTCCTGTCACCATCCGCCTTAGACGCACAGTTCGGGACCCCCTACCCGAGATCCGCCGGTTTTGACACCGACAAGCTCCATCATTGTCATATTGCTTTGCATGATCATGTAGTTTACATTGTATTTGTGGCAAAGCCACCGTTCATAATTCTTTCATACATGTCACTCTTGATTCATTGCATATCCCGGTACACCGCCGGAGGCATTAACATAGAGTCATATTTTGTTCTAAGTATCGAGTTGTAATTGTTGAGTTGTAAGTAAATAAAAGTGTGATGATCATCATTTTTAGAGCATTGTCCCAAGTGAGGAAAGGATGATGGAGACTATGATTCCCCCACAAGTCGGGATGAGACTCCGGACGAAAGATAATAAAAAAATAAAATAAAAAAAGAGGCCAAAGGATCCCCCAAAAAAAGAGGCCATAAAAAAGAAAAAGGCCCAAATAAAAAAATGAGAGAAAAATATAGAAGGGACAATGCTACTATCCTTTTACCACACTTGTTCTTCAAAGTAGCACCATGATCTTCATAATAGAGAGTCTCCTATGTTATCACTTTCATATACTAGTGGGAATTTTTCATTATTGAACTTGGCTTGTATATTCCAATGACGGGCTTCCTAAAAATGCCCCAGGTGTTCGTCAGCAAGCAAGTTGGATGCACACCCACTTAGTTCCTTTTGTTGAGCTTTCATATACTTATAGCTCTAGTGCATCCGTTGCATGGCAATCCCTACTCACTCACATTAATATCTATTGATGGGCATCTCCGTAGCCCGTTGATACGCCTAGTTGATGTGACACTATCTTCCCCCTTTTTGTCTCCTCCACAACCACCATTCTATTCCACCTAAAGTGCTATGTCCATGGCTCACGCTCATGTATTGCGTGAAGATTGAAAAAGTTTGAGAACACCAAAAGTATGAAACAATTGCTTGGCTTGTAATCGGGGTTGTGCATGATTTAAATACTTTGTGTGGTGAAGATAGAGCATAGCCAGACTATATGATTTTGTCGGGATAACTTTCTTTGGCCATGTTATTTTGAAGAGACACAATTGCTTAGTTAGTATGCTTGAAGTATTATTATTTCTATGTCAATATTGAACTTTTGTCTTGAATCTTTCGGATCTGAATATTCATACCACAATTAGTAAGAATTACATCAAAATTATGCCAAGTAGCATTCCACATCAAAAATTCTATTTTTAGCATTTACCTACTCGAGGACGAGCAGGAATTACGCTTGGGGATGCTTGATACGTCTCCAACGTATCTATAATTTTGATTGTTCCATGCTATATTATATTCTGTTTTGGAAATTATTGGGCTTTATTATACACTTTTATATTATTTTTGGGACTAACCCATTAACCGGAGGCCCAGCCCAGAATTGCTGTTTTTTTTGCCTATTTTAGGGTTTCGCAGAAAAAGAAAATCAAACGGAGTCCAAACGGAATGAAACCTTTGGGAACGTGATTTTCAGAATGATCATGATCCAGAGGACTTGGACCCTGCGTCAAGACATCAACCAGGAGGCCACGAGGTAGGGGGCGCGCCTACCCCCTGGGCACGTCCTCCACCCTCGTGGGCCCCCTGTTGCTCCACCGACGTACTCCTTCCTCCTATATATACCTACGTACCCCCAAACTACCAGATACGGAGCCAAAACCCTAATTCCACCACTGTAACTTTCTGTATCCATGAGATCCCATCTTGGGGCCTTTTCCAGAGCTCCGCTGGAGGGGGCATCGATCACGGAAGGCTTCTACATCAACACCATAGCCTCTCCGATGAAGTGTGAGTAGTTTACCTCAGACCTACGGGTCCATAGTTATTAGCTAGATGGCTTCTGTTCTCTTTTTGGATCTCAATACAAAGTTCTCCCCCTCTCTTGTGGAGATCTATTCGATGTAATATTCCTTTGCGGTGTGTTTGTTGAGACCTATGAATTGTGGCTTTATGATCAAGTTTATCTATGAACAATATTTGAATCTTCTCTGAATTCTTTTATGTATGATTGATTATCTTTGCAAGTCTCTTTGAATTATTAGTTTGGTTTGGCCTACTAGATTGATCTTTCTTGCAATGTGAGAAGTGCTTAGCTTTGGGTTCAATCTTGCGGTGTCCTTTCCCAGTGACAGTAGGGGCAGCAAGGCATGTATTGTATTTTTGCCATCGAGGATAACAAGATGGGGTTTATTTCATATTGCATGAGTTTATCCCTCTACATCTTGTCATCTTGCTTAAAGCGTTACTCTATTCTTATGAACTTAATACTCTAGATGCATGCTGGATAGCGGTCGATGTGTGGAGTAATAGTAGTAGATGCAGGCAGGAGTCGGTCTACTTGTCTCGGACATGATGCCTATATACATGATCATACCTAGATATTCTCATAACTATGCTCAATTCTATCAATTGCTCAACAGTAATTTGTTTACCCACCGTGAATACTTATGCTCTTGAGAGAAGCCACTAGTGAAACCTATGGCCCCCGGGTCTATCTTCCAACACTTAGTTATTTCCTTTGCCTTTTATTTTACTTTGCATCTTTATCATAATAATACCAAAAAATTATCTTATACTATCTATCAGATCTCACTCTCGTAAGTGACCGTGTAGGGATTGACAACCCCTTATCGCGTTGGTTGCGAGGATTTATTTGTTTGTGTAGGTGCGAGGGACTCGTGCGTGGCCTCCTACTGGATTGATACCCTGGTTCTCAAAAACTAAGGGAAATACTTACGCTACTTTGCTACATCACCCTTTCCTCTTCAAGGGAAAGGCAACGCAAGTGCTCAAGAGGTAGCAGTTTGGCCTACTAGATTGATCTTTCTTGCAATGGGAGAAGTGCTTAGCTTTGGGTTCAATCTTGCGGTGTCCTTTCCCAGTGACAGTGGGAGCATCAAGGCACGTATTGTATTGTTGCTATCGAGGATAACAAGATGGGGTTTATATCATATTGCATGAGTTTATCCCTCTACATCATGTCATCTTGCTTAAAGCGTTACTCTGTTCTCTTGAACTTAATACTCTAGATGCATGCTGGATAGCGGTTGATGTGTGGAGTAATAGTAGTAGATACAGGCAGGAGTCGGTCTCTTGTCTTGGACGTGATGCCTATATACATGATCATACCTAGATATTCTCATAACTATGCTCAATTCTGTCAATTGCTCAACAGTAATTTGTTCACCCACCGTAATACTTATGCTCTCGAGAGAAGCCTCTAGTGAAACCTATGGCCCCCGGGTCTATTTTACATCATATTGACCTTCCAATACTTAGTTATTTCCTTTGCCATTTATTTTACTTGCATCTTTATTTCTCTTTATCATAAAAATACCAAAAATATTATCTTATCATATCTATCAGATCTCACTCTCGTAGGTGACCGTGAAGGGATTGACAACCCCTTTATCGCGTTGGTTGCGAGGAGTTTATTTTTTTTGTGTAGGTGCGAGGGACTCGTGCGTGGCCTCCTACTGGATTGATACCTTGGTTCTCAATAACTGAGGGAAATACTTACGCTGCTCTACTACATCACCCTTTCCTCTTCAAGGGAAAACCAACGCAGTGCTCAAGAGGTAGCAAGAAGGATTTCTAGCGCCGTTGCCGGGGAGGTTCGCGCAAGAGTCAAAGCACCAAATACCCATCACAAACCCTTATCTCCCGCATTACATTATTTGCCATTTGCCTCTCGTTTTCCTCTCCCCCACTTCACCCTTGCCATTTTATTCGCCCCCCCCCCCTCTCTCTCCATCCTCCCTCTCTTTCTCTATTTGCTTATTTTTGCCCGTTTCTTGTTTGCTTGTGTGTCAGATTGCTTGCTTGTCACGATGGCTCAAGATAATACCAAATTATGTGACTTTACCAATACCAACAACAATGATTTTATTAGCACTCCGATTGCTCCTCTTACCGATGCTGAATCTTGTGAAATTAATGCTGCTTTGCTGAATCTTGTCATGAAAGATCCGTTTTCCGGCCTTCCTAGTGAAGATGCCGCTACCCATCTAAACAACTTCGTTGATTTGTGTGATATGCAAAATAAGAAAGATGTGGACAATGATATTGTTAAATTGAAGCTATTTCGTTTTTCGCTTAGAGATCGTGCTAAAGCTTGGTTTTCGTCTTTGCCTAAAAATAGTATTTATTCGTGGAATAAGTGCAAAGATGCTTTTATCTCTAACTATTTTCCTCGTGCTAAGATCATCTCTCTTAGAAACGATATTATGAATTTTAAGCAAATTGATCATGAACATGTTGCACAAGCTTGGGAGAGGATGAAATTAATGATACGTAATTGCCCTACGCATGGTTTGAATTTGTGGGTGATTATACACATTTTTTATGCCGAACTGAATTTTGCTTCTAGAAATCTTTTAGATTCGGCCGCGGGAGGCACTTTTATGGAAATAATTTTAGGAGAAGCTACTAAACTCTAGATAATATTATGGTTAATTATTCTCAATGGCACACTGAAATATCTACTAATAAGAAAGTGCATGCGACAGAAGAAATTAATGTTTTTGAGTGGTAAGATGGATGAACTTATGAAATTATTTGCTAATAAAAGTGTTTCTTCCGATCCTAATGATATGCCTTTGTCTACTTTGATTGAGAATAATAATTAATCTTTGGGTGTGAATTTTGTTGGTAGGAATAATTTTGGTAACAACGTATATAGAGGAAACTTTAATCCTAGGCCGTATCCTAGTAATTCCTATAATAATTATGGTAATTCCTACAACAATTCTTGTGGAAATTTTAAAAAGATACCCTCTAATTTTGAATCTAATATTAAAGAATTTATTACGTCGCAAAAGAATTTCAAGGCTTTGATTGAAGAAAAATTGCTTAAGATTGATGAGTTGGCTAGGAACGTTGATAGAATTTCTCTTGATGTTGATTTTTGAAACTTATATCTATTCCTCCTAAGCATGATATCAATGAGTCTCTCAAAGCCATGAGAATTTCCATTGATGAGTGCAAAGAAAGAACTGCTAGGATGCGTGCTAAGAAAGATTGCTTTATAAAAGCGTGTTCTTCTAGTTTTCATGATAATAAAGATGAAGATCTAAAAGTTATTGATGTGTCCCCAATTAAATCTTTGTTTTGTAATATGAATCTTGAGAATGATGGGACTGAATATGATCCA
Organism: Triticum aestivum; assembly: GCF_018294505.1. Taxonomy (NCBI): domain Eukaryota; kingdom Viridiplantae; phylum Streptophyta; class Magnoliopsida; order Poales; family Poaceae; genus Triticum; species Triticum aestivum. Next base: position 638,018,426 of record NC_057800.1, on the reverse strand, counting down.
CCTTTACCTAGAAGCCATTCCAAAAATTCGGAGTCTTTAGATCTTGACGCTAAAATTGTTTGAAGTGGGATTTAAGAAGTCAAAACTTTGAATATTAATGAAGCCACTAATTTGGATTTCAAGGAATTTAATTATGATAATTGATCTTTGGTAGATTTTATTTCCTTGTTGCAATCCGTGCTAAATTCTCCTCATGCTTATAGTCAAAATAAAGCCTTTACCAAACATATCGTTGATGCTTTGATGCAATCTTATGAAGAAAAACTTGAGTTGGAAGTTTCTATCCCTAGAAAACTTTATGATGAGTGGGAAACTAGTATTAAAATTAAGATTAAAGATCATGAATGCTATGCTTTGTGTGATTTGGGTGCTAGTGTTTCCACGATTCCTAAGACTTTGTGTGATTTGCTAGGTTTCCGTGATTTTGATGATTGCTCTTTAAACTTGCACCTTGCGGATTCCACTATTAAGAAACCTACAGAAAGAATTATTATGTTCTTATTGTTGCAAATAGGAATTATGTGCCCGTGGATTTTATTGTTCTTGACATAGATTGCAATCCTTCATGTCCTATTATTCTTGGTAGACCTTTCCTTATAACGATTGGTGCAATTATTGATATGAAGGAAGGGAATATTAGATTCCAATTTCCGTTAAGGAAAGGCATGGAACACTTCCATAGAAAGAAAATTAAATTACCTTATGAATCTATTATGAGAGCCACTTATGGATTGCCTTCCAAAGATGGCAATACCTTGATCTATCTTTGCTTTCATGCCTAGCTAGGGCCGTTAAACGATAGCGCTTGTTGGGAGGCAACCCAATTTTATTTTTATTCCTTGGTTTTTGATCCTGTTTAGTAATAAATAATTTATCTAGCATATGTTTTGATTGTGTTTTTTGTGTTTAATTAGTGTTTGTGCCAAGTAGAACCGTTGGGAAGACTTGGGGAAAGTCTTTTTAATCTTGCTGTAAAAAACAGAAACTTTAGCGCTCACGAGAACTGCTGCCATTTTTATTTGGAAAGTGCTATTTAGTTAATTATTTTTTAATATGATTAATAGATAAATTCATCACGTCCAGAAATTTATTTTAGAATTTTTGTGGTTCCAGGTCTTGCGTTAGATACAGATTACTACAGACTGTTCTGTTTTTGACAGATTCTGTTTTCCGTGTGTTGTTTGCTTATTTTGATGAATCTATGGCTAGTAAAATAGTTTATAAACCATAGAGAAGTTGGAATACAGTAGGTTTAACACCAATATAAATAAAGAATGAGTTCATTACAGTACCTTGTAGTGGTGTTTTGTTTTCTTTCGCTAACGGAGCTCACGAGATTTTCTAAGTTTTGTGTTGTGAAGTTTTCAAGTTTTGGGTAAAGATTTGATGGATTATGGAACAAGGAGTGGCAAGAGCCTAAGCTTGGGGATGCCCATGGCACCCCCAAGATAATATAAGGACACCTAAAAGCCAAAGCTTGGGGATGCCCCAGAAGGCATCCCCTCTTTCGTCTACTTCTATCGGTAACTTTACTTGGAGCTATATTTTTATTCACCACATGATATGTGTTTTTCTTGGAGCGTCTTGTATTATTTGAGTCTTTATTTGTTAGTTTTCCACAATCATCCTTGCTGCACACACCTTTTTGAGAGAGACACTCATGATTCGGAAATTGTTAGAATACTCTATGTGCTACACTTATATCTTTTGAGTTATATAGTTTTTGCTCTAGTGCTTCACTTATATCTTTTAGAGCACGTTGGTGGATTTGTTTTATAGAAACCATTGTTATCTCATGCTTCACTTAGATTATTTTGAGATTCCTACAAAACAGCATGGTAAATTGCTTTAATCATGTTAGGCATTCAAGATTAATAATAAAATTTTCTTATGAGTGTGTTGAATACTATGAGAAGTTTGAAACTTGATAATTGTTTTGAGATATGGAGATTGTGATATTAGAGTCGTGCTAGTTGAGTAGTTGTGAATTTCATAAATTCTTGTGTTTAAGTTTGTGATTCCCGTAGCATACACGTATGGTGAACCGTTATGTTAAGAAGTCGGGGCATGATGTATTTATTGATTGTCCTCCTTATGAGTGGCGGTCGGGGACGAGCAATGGTCTTTTCCTACCAATCTATCCCCCTAGGAGCATGTGCGTAATACTTTGTTTGATAACTTGTAGATTTTTGCAATAAGTATATGAGTTCTTTATGACTAATGTTGAGTCCATGGATTATACGCACTCTCACCCTTCCACCATTGCTAGCCTCTCTAATATCGCGCACCTTTCGCCGGTATCAGACACCCACCATATACCTTCCTCAAAACAGCCACCATACCTACCTATCATGGAATTTCCATAGCCATCCCGAGATATATTGCCATGCAACTTACCACCGTTCCGTTTATTATGACACACTCCATCATTGTCATATTGCTTCGTATGATCATGTAGTTGACATTGTCTTTGTGGCAAAGCCACCGTTCATAATTCTTTCATACATGTCACTCCTGATTCGTTGCATATCCCGGTACACCACCGGAGTCATTCACATAGAGTCATATTTTGTTCTGTGTATTGAGTTGTAAGTAAATAAAAAGGTGTGATGATAATCAGTATTAGAGCATTGTCCCAAGTGAGGAAAGGATGATGGAGACTATGATTCCCCCACAAGTCGGAATGAGACTCTGTACTATAAAAAAAGAGGCCAAAAAGAAAGAAAGAGAAAAGGCCCAAATAAAAAATGAGAGAAAAAGAGAGAAGGGACAATGCTACTATCCTTTTACCACACTTGTGCTTCAAAGTAGCACCATGATCTTCATGATGGGGAGTCTCTTATGCTATCACTTTCATATACTATTGAGAATTTTTCATTATAGAACTTGGCTTGTATATTCCAACGATGGGCTTCCTCAAAATGCCCTAGGTCTTCATGAGCAAGCAAGTTGGATGCACACCTACTTAGTTAATTTTTGTTTACCTTTCATATACTTATAGCTCTAGTGCATCTGTTGCATCGCAATCCCTACTCACTCACATTGATATCTATTGATGGGCATCTCCATAGCCCGTTGATATGCCTAGTTGATGTGAGACTATCTTCTCCCTTTTTGTCTTCCCCACAACCACCATTCTATTCCACCTATAGTGCTATGTCCATGGCTCACGCTCATGTATTGTGTGAAGATTGAAAAAGTTTGAGAACACTAAAAGTATGAAACAATTGCTTGGCTTGTCATCGGGGTTGTGCATGATTTAAATACTTTGTGTGGTGAAGATGGAGCATAGCTAGACTATATGATTTTGTAGGGATAACTTTCTTTGGCCATGTTATTTTGAAGAGACATAATTGCTTAGTTAGTGTGCTTGAAGTATTATTATTTCTATGTCAATATTAAACTTTTGTCTTGAATCTTTCGGATCTAAATATTCATACCACAATTAAGAGAATTACATTGAAATTATGCCAAGTAGCATTCCACATCAATAATTCTATTTTTATCATTTACCTACTCGAGGACGAGCAGGAATTAAGCTTGGGGATGCTTGATACGTCTCCAACGTATCTACAATTTTTTATTGTTCCATGCTATATTATATCCTGTTTTGGACATTATTGGGCTTTATTATACACTTTTATATTATTTTTGGGACTAACCTATTAACCAGAGGCCCAACCCAGAATTGCTGTGTTTTGCCTATTTTAGGGTTTCGCAGAAAAAGAATATCAAACGGAGTCCAAACAGAATGAAACCTTCGGGAACGTGATTTTCGGAATGAACATGATCCAGAGGACTTGGACCCTACGTCAGGCAATCAACAAGGAAGGCATGAGGTAGGGTGCGCGCCTACCCCCCCCCCCAGGCGCGCCCTCCACCCTCGTGGGGCCCATGTTGCTCCACCGACATACTTTTTCCTCCTATATATACCTATTGTTGGGTAACGTAGTAATTTCAAAAAAAATCCTATGCACATGCAAGATCATGGTGCTGCATTGCAACGAGAGGGGAGAGTGTTGTCTACGTACCCTCATAGACCGACAGCGGAAGAGTTATGACAACGCGGTTGATGTAGTCGTACGTCTTCACGGCCCGACCGATCAAGCACCGAAACTACGGCACCTCCGAGTTCCAGCAAAGTGCCGGGGAAGAGTTCCGTCAGCACGACGGTGTGGTGACGATCTTGATGCTCTACCGTCGCAGGGCTTCGCCTAAGCACCGCTACAATATTATCGAGGATTATGGTGGAAGGGGGCACCGCACATGGCTAAGAAAACGATCACGTGGATCAACTTGTGTGTCTATGGGGTGCCCCCTGCCCCCGTATATGAAGGAGTGGAGGAGGGGAGGGCCGGTCCTCTCTATGGCGCGCCCTAGGGGAGTCCTACTCCCACCAGGAGTAGGATTCCCCCTTTCGTAGTCCAACTAGGAGTCCTTCGATGTAGTAGGAGTAGGAGACAAGGAAGGGGAAGAGGGAAGAGAAGGAAGGAGGGGGCGCCGCCCCTCCCCCTAAAGCCCAATAAGGCCCATATACTTCTTCCCCCGTATTCCCATAACTCCCCGGTACTCCGAAAAATACCCGAACCACTCGGAACCTTTCCGATGTCTGAATATAGTCGTCCAATATATCGATCTTTACGTCTCGACCATTTCGAGACTCCTCGTCATGTCCCCGATCTCATTCGGGACTCCGAGCTACTTCGGTACATCAAAACTCATAAACTCATAATATAACTGTCATCGAAACCTTAAGCGTACGGACCCTACGGGTTCGAGAACAATATAGACATGACCGAGACACGTCTCCGGTCAATAACCAATAGCGGAACCTGGATGCTCATATTGGCTCCTACATATTCTACGAAGATCTTTATCGGTCAGACCACATAACAACATACGTTGTTCCCTTTGTCATCGGTATGTTACTTGCCCGAGATTCGATCGTCGGTATCTCAATACCTAGTTCAATCTCGTTACCGGCAAGTCTCTTTACTCGTTCCGTAATACATCATCTCGCAACTAACTCATTAGTTGCAATGCTTGCAAGGCTTATTTGATGTGCATTACCAAGAGGGCCGAGAGATACCTCTCCGACAATTGGAGTGACAAATCCTAATCTCAAAATACGCCAACCCAACATGTACCTTTGGAGACACCTGTAGAGCTCCTTTATAATCACCCAGTTACGTTGCGATGTTTGGTAGCACACAAAGTGTTCCTCCGACAAAGGAGAGTTGCATAATCTCATAGTCATAGGATCATGTATAAGTCATGAAGAAAGCAATACAAACATACTAAACGATCGGGTGCTAAGCTAATGGAATGGGTCATGTCAATCACATCATTCTCCTAATGATGTGATCCCGTTAATCAAATGACAACTCATGTCTATGGTTAGGAAACATAACCATCTTTAATCAACGAGCTAGTCAAGTAGAGGCATACTAGTGACACTCTGTTTGTCTATGTATTCACACATGTATTATGTTTCCGGTTAATACAATTCTAGCATGAATAATAAACATTTGTCATGATATAAGGAAATATATAATAACTTTATTATTGCCTCTAGGGCATATTTCCTTCACCTACGTACCCCCAAACTGCCAGATATGGAGCCAAAACCCTAATTCCACTGCCGTAACTTTCTGTATCCACGAGATCCCATCTTGGGGCCTTTTCCGGAGCTTCGCCGGAGGGGGTATCGATCACGGAGGGCTTCTACATCGACACCATAGCCTCTCCGATGAAGTGTGAGTAGTTTACTTCAGACCTACGGGTCCATAGTTATTAGCTAGATGGCTTCTTCTCTCTTTTTGGATCTCAATACAAAGTTCTCCCCCTCTCCTATGGAGATCTATTCGATGTAATCTTCTTTTGCGACGTGTTTGTTGAGACCGATGAATTGTGGGTTTATGATCAAGTTTATCTATGAACAATATTTGAATCATCTCTGAATTCTTTTATGTATGATTGGTTATCTTTGCAAGTCTCTTCGAATTATCAGTTTGGTTTGGCCTACTCGATTGATCTTTCTTGCAATGTGAGAAGTGCTTAGCTTTAGCACTAGAGTCAATAATCTAGCTCACATTGCCATGTGATTCAACACTAATAGTTCACATCACCATGTGATTAACACCCATAGTTCACATCATCATGTGACCTACACCCAAAGGGTTTACTAGAGTCAATAATCTAGTTCACATCGCTATGTGATTAACACCCAAAGAGTACTGAGGTGTGATCATGTTTTGCTTGTGAGAGAAGTTTAGTCAACGGGTCTGCCACATTCAGATCCGTAAGTATTTTGCAAATTTCTATGTCAACAATGCTCTGCATGGAGCTACTCTAACTAATTGCTCCCACTTTAAATATGCATCCAGATTGAGACTTAGAATCATCTGGATCAGTGTCAAAGTTTGCATCGACGTAACCCTTTACGACGAACCTTTTGTCACCTCCATAATCGAGAAACATATCCTTATTCCACTAAGGATAATTTTGACCGCTGTCCAGTGATCTACTCCTAGATCACTATTGTACTCCCTTGCCAACATCAGTGTAGGGTATACAATAGATCTGGTACACAGCATGGCATACTTTATAGAACCTATGGCTGAGGCATAGGGAATGACTTTCATTCTCTTTCTATCTTCTGCCGTGGTCGGGTTTTGAGTCTTACTCAATTTCACACCTTGTAACACAGCCAAGAACTCTTTCTTTGACTGTTCCATTTTTGAACTACTTCAAAATATTGTCAAGGTATGTACTCATTGAAAAAACTTATCAAGCGTCTTGATCTATCGCTATAGATCTTGATGCTTAATATGTAAGCAGCTTCACTGAGGTCTTTCTTTGAAAAACTTCTTTCAAAACACTCCTTTATGCTTTGCAGAATAATTCCACATTATTTCCGATCAACAATATGTCATTCACATATACTTATCAGAAATGCTATAGTGCTCCCACTCACTTTCTTGTAAATACAGGCTTCATCGCAAGTCTGTATAAAACTATATGCTTTGATCATCTCATCAAAGCGCATATTCCAACTCCGAGATGCTTGCACCAGTCCATAGATGGATCGCTGGAGCTTGCACATTTTGTTAGCACCTTTAGGATTGACAAAACCTTCTGGTTGTATCATATACAACTCTTCTTTAATAAATCCATTAAGGAATGCAGTTTTGTTTATCCATTTGCCGGATTTCATAAAATGCGGCAATTGCTAACATGATTCGGATAGACTTAAGCATAGATACGAGTGAGAAACTCTCATCGTAGTCAACACCTTGAACTTGTCGAAAACCTTTTTGCGACAATTCTAGCTTTGTAGATAGTAACACTGTTGGAAATATGCCCTAGAGGCAATAATAAAAGCATTATTATTATATTTCCTTGTTCATGATAATTGTCTTTATTCATGCTATAATTGTGTTATCCGGAAATCGTAATACATGTGTGAATAACAGACACCAACATGTCCCTAGTGAGCCTCTAGTTGACTAGCTCGTTGATCAACAGATAGTCATGGTTTCCTGACTATGGACATTGGATGTCATTGATAACGAGATCACATCATTGGGAGAATGATGTGATGGACAAGACCCAATCCTAAACATAGCACAAGATCGTATAGTTCGTTTGCTAGAGTTTTCCAATGTCAAAGTATCTTTTCCTTAGACCATGAGATCGTGTAACTCCCGGATACCGTAGGAGTGCTTTGGGTATGCCAAACGTCACAACGTAACTGGGTGACTATAAAGGTAGACTACGGGTATCTCCGAAAGTGTCTGTTGGGTGACATGGATCAAGACTGGGATTTGTCACTCCGTATGACGGAGAGGTATCACTGGGCCCACTCGGTAATGCATCATCATAATGAGCTCAGAGTGACCAAGTGTCTGGTCATGGGATCATGCATTACGGTACGAGTAAAGTGACTTGCCGGTAACGAGATTGAACGAGGTATTGGGATACCGACGATCGAATCTCGGGCAAGTAACATATCGATAGACAAAGGGAATAGCGTACGGGATTGATTGAATCCTCGACATCGTGGTTCATCCGATGAGATCATCGTGGAGCATGTGGGAGCCAACATGGGTATCCAGATCCCGCTGTTGGTTATTGACCGGAGAGTCGTCTCGGTCATGTCTGCTTGTCTCCCGAACCCGTAGGGTCTACACACTTAAGGTTCGGTGACGCTAGGGTTATGAAGATATGTATATGCAGAAACCCGAATGTTGTTCGGAGTCCCGGATGAGATCCCGGACATCACGAGGAGTTCCGGAATGGTCCGGAGGTAAAGAATTATATATAGGAAGTGCTATTTCGGGCATCGGGACAAGTTTCGGGGTTATCGGTATTGTACCGGGACCACCGGAAGGGTCCCGGGGGTCCACCGGGTGGGGCCACCTGTCCCGGGGGGCCACATGGGCTGTAGGGGGTGCGCCTTGGCCTAGATGGGCCAAGGGCACCAGCCCCTATAGGCCCATGCGCCTAGGGTTTCCACCATGGAAGAGTCCATGTGGTGGAAGGCACCCCTAGGTGCCTTGGGGGGGAGGGAAACCTCCCCTTGGCCGCCGCCCCCCCTAGTAGATCTCATCTACTAGGGCCGGCGCCCCCCTGGCACCCCTATATATAGTGGGGGGGGATAGGAGGGATTCAACACCAGCCCCTGGCGCCTCCATCTCCCCCCCGTTACGTCTCTCCCTCGTAGTCTCGGCGAAGCCCTGCTGCTGTGACGCCCTGCATCCACCACCACGCCGTCGTGCTGCTGGATCTTCATCAACCTCTCCTTCCCCCTTGCTGGATCAAGAAGGAGGAGACGTCTACCGTCCCGTACGTGTGTTGAACGCGGAGGTGCCGTCCGTTCGGCGCTGGTCATCGGTGATTTGGATCACGTCGAGTACGACTACATCATCACCGTTCTTTTGAACGCTTCCGTGCGCGATCTACAAAGGTATGTAGATGCATCTAATCACTCGTTGCTAGATGAACTCCTAGATGATCTTGGTGAAACGAGTAGGAAAATTTTTGTTTTCTGCAACGTTCCCCAGTCCATAGATGGATCGCTGGAGCTTGCACATTTTGTTAGCACCTTTAGGATTGACAAACCTTCTGGTTGTATCATATACAACTCTTCTTTAATAAATCCATTAAGGAATGCAATTTTGTTTATCCATTTGCCGGATTTCATAAAATGCGGCAATTGCTAACATGATTCAGATAGACTTAAGCATAGATACGAGTGAGAAACTCTCATCGTAGTCAACACCTTGAACTTGTCGAAAACCTTTTTGCGACAATTCTAGCTTTGTAGATAGTAACACTACTATCAGCGTCCGTCTTCCTCATGAAGATCCATTTAATCTCAACGGATCGCCGATCATTGGGCAAGTCAATCAAAGTCCATACTTTGTTCTCATACATGGATCTCATCTCAGATTTCATGGCCTCAAGCCATTTCGCGGAATCTGGGCTCATCATCGCTTCCTCATAGTTTGTAGGCTCGTCATGGTCAAGTAACATGACCTCCAGAACTGGATTACCGTACCACTCTGTTGCGGATCTCACTCTGGTTTACCTACGAGGTTCAGTAGTAACTTGATCTGAAGTTACATGATCATCATCATTAGCTTCCTCACTAATCGGTCTAGTAGTCACAGGAACAGATTTCTGTGATGAACTACTTTCCAATAAGGGAGCAGGTACAGTTACCTCATCAAGTTCTACTTTCCTCCCACTCACTTCTTTCGAGAGAAACTCCTTCTCTAGAAAGGATCCATTCTCAGCAATGAATAACTTGCCTTCGGATCTGTGATAGAAGGTGTACCCACCAGTCTCCTTTGGGTATCCTATGAAGACATATTTCTCCGATTTTGGTTTGAGCTTATCAGGATGAAACTTTTTCATATAAGCATCACAACCCCAAACTTTAAGAAACGACAACTTTGGTTTCTTGCCAAACCACAGTTCAGATTGTGTCGTCTCAACGGACTTAGATGGTGACTTAGATGGTGCCCTTTTAAACATGAATGCAGCTGTCTGTAATGCATAACCCCAAAACGATGTTGGTAAATCTGTAAGAAACATCATAGATTGCACTATATCCAATAAAGTACGGTTATGACGTTTAGACACACCATTATGCTGTGGTGTTCCAGGTGGCACGAATTTGTGAAACTATTCCACATAGTTTTAATTGAAGACCAAACTCGTAACTCAAATATTTGTCTCTGCGATCAGATCGTAGAAACCATATTTTTCTTTTTACGATGATTTTCCACTTCACTCTGAAATTCTTTGAACTTTTCAAATGTTTCAGACTTATGTTTTATCAAGTAGATATACCCATATCTTCTCAAATCATATGTGAAGGTCAGAAAATAACGATACCCGCCACGAGCTTCAATACTCATCGGATCGCATACATCAGTATGTATTATTTCCAATAAGTCCGTTGCTCGCTCCATTGTTCCGGAGAACGGAGTCTTTAGTCATCTTGCCCATAAGGCATGGTTCGCAAGCACCAAGTGATTCATAATCAAGTGATTCCAAAATCCCATCAGCATGGAGTTTCTTCATGCGCTTTACACCAATATGACCTAAACGGCAGTGCCACAAATAAGTTGCACTATCATTATTAACTTCGCATCTTTTGGTTTCAATATTATGAATATGTGTATCACTACGATCGAGATCCAATGAACTATTTTCATTGTCTGTGTAACCATATAAGGTTTTATTCATGTAAACAGAACAACAATTTATTCTCTTACTTAAATGAATAACCGTATTACAATAAACATGATCAAATCATATTCATGCTCAACGCAAACACAAAATAACACTTATTTAGGTTCAACATTAATCCTGAAAGTATAGGGAGTGTGCGATGATGATCATATCAATCTTGGAACCACTTCCAACACACATCGTCACTTCACCCTTAACTAGTCTCTGTTTATTCTGCAACTCCCCTTTCGAGTTACTAATCTTAGCAACTGAACTAGTATCAAATACTGAGGGGTTGCTATAAACACTAGTAAAGTACACATCAATAACATGTATATCAAATATACTTATGTTCACTTTGCCATCCTTCCTATCCGCCAATCATTTGGGGTAGTTCCGCTTCCAGTGACCAATCCCTTTGCAGTAGAAGCACTTAGTCTTAGGCTTAGGACCAGACTTGGTCTTCTTCACTTGAGCAGCAACTTGCTTGCTGTTTTTCTTGAAGTTCCCCTTTTTCCCTTTGCCCTTTTCTTGAAACTAGTGATCTTGTCAACCATCAACACTTGATGTTTTTCTCGATTTCTACCTTCATCGATTTCATCATCATGAAAAGCTCGGGAGTCATTTTCGTCATCCCTTGCATACTATAGTTCATCACGAAGTTCTACTAACTTGGTGATGGTGACTAGAGAATTCTGTCAATCACTATTTTATCTGGAAGATTAACTCCCACTTGATTCAAGCAATTGTAGTACCCAGACAATCTGAGCACATGCTCACTAGTTGAGCGATTCTCCTCCATCTTTTAGCTATAGAACTTGTTGGAGACTTCATATCTCTCAACTCGGGTATTTGCTTGAAATATTAACTTCAACTCCTGGAACATCTGATATGGTCCATGACGTTCAAAACGTGTTTGAAGTCCCGATTCTAAGCCGTTAAGCATGGTGCACTAAACTATCAAGTAGTCATCATATTGAGCTAGCCAAACGTTCATAACGTCTGCATCTGCTCCTGCAATAGGTCTGTCACCTAGCGGTGCATTAAGGACATAATTCTTCTGTGCAGCAATGAGGATAAACCTCAGATCACGGATCCAGTCATTGCTACTAATATCTTTCAACATAATTTTTCTCTAGGAACATAATAAACTGGGAGCAACATCGCGAGCTATTGATCTACAACATAGATATGCTAATACTACCAGGACTAAGTTCATGATAAATTAAAGTTCAATTAATCTTATTACTTAAGAACTCCCACTTAGAAAGACATCCCTCTAATCTTCTAAGTGATCACGTGATCCATATCAACTAAACCATGTCCGATCATCACGTGAGATGGAGTAGTTTCAATGGTGAACATCACTATGTTGATCATATCTACTATATGATTCACGCTCGACCATTCGATCTCCGTTTTCCGAGGCCATATCTGTATATGCTTGGTTCGTCAAGTATAACCTGAGTATTCCGCGTGTGCAACTGTTTTGCACCCTTTGTATTTGAACGTAGAGCCTATCACACCCGATCATCACGTGGTGTCTCAGCACGAAGAACTTTCGCAATGGTGCATACTCAGGGAGAACACTTCTTGATAATTAGTGAGAGATCATCTTAAAATGCTACTGTCAAACTAAGCAAAATAAGATGTATAAAAAAATAAACATCATATGCAATCAAAATATGTGACATGATATGGCCATCATCATCTTGCGCCTTTGATCTCCATCTCCAAAGTACTGTCATGATCTCTATCGTCACTGGCATGACACCATGATCTTCATCATCTTGATCTATATCAATGTGTCGTCACGTGAACGTCCCACCAACTATTGCTCTTGCAACTATTGCTATCGCATAGCAATAAAGTAAAGCAATTATTTGGCGCTTGCATCTTATGCAATAAAGAGACGACCATAAGGCTTTTGCCAGTAGCCGATAACTTCAACAAAACATGATCATCTTATACAAAAACTTATAACTCATCACGTCTTGACCATATCACATCACAACATGCCCTGCAAAAACAAGTTAGACGTCCTCTACTTTGTTGTTGCAAGTTTTACGTGGCTGCTACGGGCTTAGCAAGAACCAATCTTACCTACGCATCAAAACCACAACGATAGTTTGTCAAGTTGGTGCTGTTTTAACCTTTGCAAGGATCGGGCGTAGCCACACTCGGTTCAGCTAAAGTTGGAGAAACTGACACCCGCCAGCCACCTGTGTGCAAAGCACGTCGGTAGAACCAGTCTCGCGTAAGCGTACGCGTAATGTTGGTCCGGGCTGCTTCATCCAACAATACCGCCGAACCAAAGTATGACATGCTGGTAAGCAGTATGACTTATATCGCCCACAACTCACTTGTGTTCTACTCGTGCAAAACATCAACGCATAAAACCTGGCTCGGATGCCACTGTTGGGTAACGTAGTAATTTCAAAAAAAAATCCTACGCACACGCAAGATCATGGTGATGCATAGCAACGAGAGGGGAGAGTGTTGTCTACGTACCCTCGTAGACCGACAGCGGAAGCGTTATGACAACGCGGTTGATGTAGTCGTACGTCTTCACGGCCCGACCGATCAAGCACCGAAACTACGGCACCTCTGAGTTCTAGCACACGTTCAGCTCGATGACGATCCCCGGACTCCGATCCAGCAAAGTGTCGGGGAAGAGTTCTGTCAGCACGACGGCGTGGTGACGATCTTGATGCTCTACCGTCGCAGGGCTTCGCCTAAGCACCGCTACAATATTATTGAGGATTATGGTGGAAGGGGGCACCGCACACGGCTAAGAAAACGATCACATGGATCAACTTGTGTGTCTATGGGGTGCCCCCCGCCCCCGTATATAAAGGAGTGGAGGAGGGGAGGGCCGGTCCTCTCTATGGCGCGCCCTAGGGGAGTCCTACTCCCACCGGGAGTAGGATTCCCCCTTTCCTAGTCCAACTAGGAGTCCTTCCATGTAGTAGGAGTAGGAGACAAGGAAGGGGAAGAGGGAAGAGAAGGAAGGAGGGGGCGCCGCCCCTCCCCCTAAAGCCCAATAAGGCCCATATACTTCTTCCCCCGTATTCCCGTAACTCCCGGTACTCCGAAAAATACCCGAACCACTCGGAACCTTTCCGATGTCCGAATATAGTCGTCCAATATATCGATCTTTACGTGTCGACCATTTCGAGACTCCTCGTCATGTCCCCGATCTCATCCAGGACTCCGAACTCCTTCGGTACATCAAAACTCATAAACTCATAATATAACTGTCATCGAAACCTTAAGCGTGCGGACCCTACGGGTTCGAGAACAATGTAGACATGACCGAGACACGTCTCCGGTCAATAACCAATAGCGGAACCTGGATGCTCATATTGGCTCCTACATATTCTACGAAGATCTTTATCGGTCAGACCGCATAACAATATACGTTGTTCCCTTTGTCATCGGTATGTTACTTGCCCGAGATTCGATCATCGGTATCTCAATACCTAGTTCAATCTCGTTACCGGCAAGTCTCTTTACTCGTTCCGTAATACATCATCTTGCAACTAACTCATTTGTTGCAATGCTTGCAAGGCTTATTTGATGTGCATTACCGGGAGGGCCCAGAGATACCTCTCCGACAATTGGAGTGACAAATCCTAATCTCGAAATACGCCAACCCAACATGTACCTTTGGAGACACCTGTAGAGCTCCTTTATAATCACCCAGTTACATTGTGATGTTTGGTAGCACACAAAGTGGTCCTCCGGCAAACGGGAGTTGCATAATCTCATAGTCATAGGAACATGTATAAGTCCTGAAGAAAGCAATAGCAACATACTAAATGATCGGGTGCTAAGCTAATGGAATGGGTCATGTCAATCACATCATTCTCCTAATGATGTGATCCCGTTAATCAAATGACAACTCATGTCTATGGTTAGGAAACATAACCATCTTTAATCAACGAGCTAGTCAAGTAGAGGCATACTAGTGACACTCTGTTTGTCTATGTATTCACACATGTATTATGTTTTCGGTTAATACAATTCTAGCATGAATAATAAACATTTATCATGATATAAGGAAATATATAATAACTTTATTATTGCCTCTAGGGCATATTTCCTTCACCTACGTACCCCCAAACTACCAAATATGGAGCCAAAACCCTAATTCCACTGCCGTAACTTTCTGTATCCACGAGATCCCATCTTGGGCCCTTTTCCGGAGCTTCGCCGGAGGGGGTATCGATCACGGAGGGCTTCTACATCGACACCATAGCCTCTCCGATGAAGTGTGAGTAGTTTACTTCAGACCTATGGGTCCATAGTTATTAGCTAGATGGCTTCTTCTCTCTTTTTGGATCTCAATACAAAGTTCTCCCCCTCTCTTGTGGAGATCTATTTGATGTAATCTTCTTTTGCGGCGTGTTTGTTGAGACCGATGAATTGTGGGTTTATGATCAAGTTTATCTATGAACAATATTTGAATCATCTCTGAATTCTTTTATGTGTGATTGGTTATCTTTGCAAGTCTCTTCTAATTATCAGTTTGGTTTGGCCTACTAGATTGATCTTTCTTGCAATGTGAGAAGTGCTTAGCTTTGGGTTCAATCTAGATGCATGCTGGATAGCGGTCGATGTGTGGAATAATAGTAGTAGATGCAGGCAGGAGTCGGTCTACTTGTCTTGGACGTGATGCCTATATACATGATCATACCTAGATATTCTCATAACTATGCTCAATTCCGTCAATTGCTCAACAGTAATTTGTTCACCCACCGTAATACTTATGCTCTCAAGAGAAGCCTGTAGTGAAACCTATGGCCCCCGGGTCTATGTTCCATCATATTAATCTTCCAATACTTAGTTATTTCCTTTGCCATTTATTTTACTTGCATCTTTATTTCTCTTTATCATAAAAATACCAAAAATATTATCTTATCATATCTATCAGATCTCACTCTCGTAGGTGACCGTGAAGGGATTGACAACCCCTTTATCGTGTTGGTTGCAAGGAGTTTATTTGTCTGTGTAGGCGCGAGGGACTTGTGCGTGGCCTCCTACTGGATTGATACCTCGGTTCTCAAAAACTGAGGGAAATACTTACGCTGCTCTACTGCATCACCCTTTCCTCTTCAAGGGAAAACCAACGTAGTGCTCAAGAGGTAGCAGGCGCACCCTCCACCCTCGTGGAGCCCCCGTGTCCTTCCCGGACTGCTTTTTATTTTTCTATTTTTCTAAATATTCCAAAACGGAGAAAAAATGTCATTATAACTGTTTTGGAGTCGGTTTACTTACCGTACCACATACCTATTCCTTTTCGGAGTCTGAAACGTTCCGAAAAGTGTCCCTTATGTATTCCTCCGGGGTTACGGTTTCAATAACATTGGTTTCAACATTTATAAGATTACCTAAGATATAATGTTTGATTCTTTGACCGTTCACCACCTTCGGATTTGTGCCTTCGAAGTTGTTGATTTTTATGGCACTGGAACGATAGACCTCCTCGATAACGTAAGGACCTTCCCATTTAGAGAGAAGTTTTCCTGCAAAAAATCTTAAACGAGAGTTGTATAGCAATACATAATCACCTACATTAAACTCACACTTTTGTATCCTTTTGTCATGCCCTCTTTTAACTTTTTCTTTAAACAATTTGGCATTCTCATAGGCTTGGGTTCTCCATTCATCAAGTGAGCTAATGTCAAATAACCTCTTCTCACCGGCAAGTTTGAAATCATAGTTGAGCTCTTTAATAGCCCAGTATGCCTTATGTTCTAGTTCGAGACGTAAGTGACATGCTTTTCCATAAACCATTTTATATGGAGACATACCCATAGGATTTTTATATGCACTTCTATAGGCCCATAATGCATCATCAAGTTTCTTGGACTAATTCTTTCTAGATTTATTAACAGTCTTTTGCAAAATTAATTTGAGTTCTCTATTACTCAATTCTACTTGACCACTAGACTGTGGGAGATAAGGAGATGCAATTCTATGATTAACATCATACTTAGCAAGAATTTTACAGAAAGCACCATGAATAAAATGTGAACCACCATCAGTCATTAAATATCTAGGGACCCCAAACCTCGGAAAAATAACTTCTTTAAGCATCTTAATAGAGGTGTTATGATCAGCACTACTAGTTGGAATAGCTTCTACCCACTTAGTAACATAATCAACAGCAACTAAAGTATGTGTATATCCATTAGAGGCAGGAAAAGGTCCCATATAATCAAAGCTCCAAACATCAAACGGTTCAATAACAAGTGAATAATTCATAGGCGTTTCTTGACGTCTACTAATATTACCAATTCTTTGACATTCATCACAAGATAAGACAAACTTACGGGCATCCTTGAAGAGAGTAGGTCAATAAAAACCGGATTGCAATACCTTATGTGCAGTTCTATCTCCAGCATGGTGTCCTCCATAAGCTTCGGAGTGACACTTGCGCGGGATCTGTTCCGGTTCATGCTCAGGTACACAACATCTAATAACACCATCTACTCCTTCTTTAGAGAGATGTGGGTCATCCCAAAAGTAATGTCTTAAATCATAGAAAAACCTTTTCTTTTGCTGGTATGTGAAACTAGGTGGTATAAATTTAGCAACAATGTAATTAGCATAATCAGCATACCATGGAGCAATATGAGAACCATTTATGACATTTAATTGTTCACTTAGAAAGCTATCATCAATAGGTAGTGGGTTATCAAGAACATTTTCTAACCTAGACAAGTTATCTGCAATGGGGTTCTCAGCTCCCTTTCTATCAATAATATGCAAATCAAATTCTTGTGGCAAAAGAACCCATCTAATAAGTCTAGGTTTAGCATCTTTCTTTTCCATAAGATATTTAATAGCAGCATGATTAGTGTGAATAGTTACTTTAGAATCAACAATATAAGGTCTTAACTTATCACAAGCAAATACAACTGCTAAAAATTCTTTTTCAGTAGTGGCATAATTTCTCTGGGCATTGTCTAGAGTTTTACTAGCATATTGAATAACATTTAATTTCTTATCAACTCTTTGCCCTAGAACAACACCTACAACATAATCACTAGCATCACACATAATTTCAAAAGGTAAATTCTAATCAGGTGGCTGAACAATAGGTGGAGAGATCAATGCTTTCTTAATTATTTCAAATGCTTCTGCACAATCATCATCAAATACGAATGGTATATCTTTTTGTAATAAATTAGTCAGAGGCCGAGAAATTTTTGATAAGTCCTTAATGAACCTCCTATAAAAGCCGGCATGGCCAAGGAAACTTCTTATACCTTTGAAGTCCTTGGGACACAGCATCTTTTCAATAGCATCAACTTTAGCTTTATCAACTTCAATGCCCCTTTCAGAAATTTTACGCCCCAAGACAATACCTTCATTAACCATAAAGTGGCACTTCTCCCAATACAAGACAAGGTTAGTTTCTTCACATCTCTACAAAACTCGATCAAGATTGCTTAAGCAATAATCAAAAGAGGATCCATAAACGGAGAAATCGTCCATGAAAACCTCACAAATCTTTTCACAAAAGTCAAAGAATATAGCCATCATGCATCTTTGAAAGGTAGCAGGTGCATTACATAAACCAAAAAGCATACGTCTATAAGAAAAAGTACCAAAAGGGCAAGTAAAAGTGGTCCTTGATTGATCATCAGCTGACACAGGTATTTGAGAGAAATCAGAATAACCATCTAGAAAGCAAAAATGTGTATGTTTGGATAATCTTTATAGCATTTGATCAATGAAAGGTAAGGGGTAATGATCTTTTTTAGTAGCCTTATTTAATTTGCGGAAATCAATTACCATCCTATAACCTGTAATAATTCTTTGCGGAATCAATTCATCTTTATCATTAGGAACGACAACAATACCTCCCTTCTTAGGAACACAATGGACATGACTTTCCCACTGACTATCAGCAACGGGATAAATTATACATGCCTCAAGGAGCTTTAGTATTTCTTTTCTTACCACTTCTTTCATCTTAGGATTCAGCCGTCATTGATGATCAATAACTAGTTTGGCATCTTTCTCCAAATTTATTTTGTGTTGACATAGAGTGGGACTAATGCCCTTAAGATCATCAAGAGTATATCCAATAGCAGCACGGTGCTTCTTCAGAGTTTTCAATAGTTTTTCTTCCTCCTTCTCAGAAAGGTTAGCACTAATAATAACAGGATATATCTTATTTTCATCAAGATAAGCATATTTAAGAGTATCAGGCAATGGTTTAAGCTCAAACACGGGATCACCCTTGGGTGGAGGAGGATCCCCTAAGATTTCAACAGACAAGTTGTGTTTTAGAATAGGCCCCTGTTTAAAGAACACTTCATATATTTCCCTTCTTTCATTCATTAACATATCATTTTCATGGTCTAGAAAATATTGTTCTAAAGGATCACTAGGAGGTACGGCAATAGAAGCAAGACCAATAATTTCATCTTTACTGGGCAGTTCCTCTTCACGGTGTTGTCTACGAAATTTAGAGAAGTTGAACTTATGATACATATCACCTAAACCAATAGTAACAACATCCTTTTCGTAGTCTATCCTAGCATTAACAGTGTTTAAGAAGGGTCTACCAAATATAATGGGACAAAAGCTATCTTGTGGGGAACCAAGAACAAGAAAATCAGCAGGATATTTAGTTTCCCCACACAAGACTTCAACATCTCTAACAATCCCAATTTGTGAAATAGTATCTCTATTGGCAAGTTTAATTGTGACATCAATATCTTCTAACTCAGCAGGTGCAATATCATGCATAATATCTTTGTATATGTTAATAGGTATTGCACTAGCACTAGCACCCATATCACACAAGCCATGATAACAATGATCTCCTATTTTAACAGAAATAACAGGCATGCCTACCACAGGTCTATGTTTATCTTTAGCAAAAGGTTTAGCAATTCTAGCAGTTTCATCACAGAAACAAATAACATGCACATCAATATTATCAGCCAAGAGATCCTTAACAATAGCAATATTAGGTTCAACTTTAACTTGCTCAGGAGGTGTATAGGTTCTAATATTGCTTTTACGAACCACAGTTGAAGCTTTAACATGATCTATTATCCTAACAAAAAAAGGTGGTTTCTCAACATAAGTAGTAGGAATAATAGGATTGATGACCCACAAGTATAGGGGATCTATCATAGTCCTTTCGATAAGTAAGAGTGTCGAACCCAACGAGGAGCAGAAGGAAATGATAAGCGGTTTCCAGCAAGGTATTTTATGCAAGTACTGAAATAAGTGGTAACAGATAGTTTTGTGATAAGATAATTTGTAACGAGCAGCAAGTAACAAAAGTAAATAAGGTGCAGCAAGGTGGCCCAATCCTTTTTGAGCAAAGGACAAGCCTGGATAAACTCTTATATGATGTAAAGCGCTCTCAAGGACACATGGGAATATCGTTAAGCTAGTTTTCATCACGTTCATATGATTCCTGTTCGGTACTTTGATAATTTGGTATGTGGGTGGACCGGTGCTTAGGTACTGTCCTTACTTGGACAAGCATCCCACTTATGATTAACCTCTATTGCAAGCATCCACAAATACAACAAAAGTATTAAGGTAAACCTAACCATAGCATGAAACATATGGATCCAAATCAGCCCCTTACGAAGCAACGCATAAACTAGGATTTAAGCTTCTGTCACTCTAGCAACCCATCATCTACTTATTACTTCCCAATGTCTTCCTCTAGGCCCAAATAATGGTGAAGTGGCATGTAGTCGACGTTCACATAACACCACTAGAGGAGAGACAACATATATCTCATCAAAATATCGAACGAATACCAAATTCACATGACTACTAATAGCAAGACTTCTCCCATGTCCTCAGGAACAAAAGTAACTACTCACAAAGCATAAACATGTTCATAATCAGAGGGGTATTAATATGCATACAGGATCTGAATATATGATCTTCCACCAATTAAACCAACTAGCATCAACTACAAGGAGTAATTAACACTACTAGCAACCTACTAGCACCAATCCCAGACTTGAAGACAAGAATTGGATACAAGAGTTGAACTAGGGTTTTGAGATGAGATGGTGCCGATGAAGATGTTGATGGAGATTGCCCTCTCCCGATGAGAGGAGCATTGGTGATGACGATGGCGATGATTTCCCTCTCCGGGAGGGAAGTTTCCCCGGCAGAACAGCTTCGCCAGAGCCCTAGATTGGTTCCGCCAAGGTTCCGCCTCGTGGCGGCAGAGTTTCGACCGAGAAGATGGCTTTTCATTTTTTTCCCATCGAAAGACTCCATATAGCAGAAGATGGCCACCGGAGGGCCACCAGGGGGCCCACGAGGTAGGGGGGCACGCCTAGGGGGTAGGGCGCGCCCCCCACCCTTGTGGACAGGGTGTGGCCCCCTGGTGAAGTTCTTGCTCTCAGTATTTTTTATATATTTGGAAAACATCTTTCGTGAAGTTTCAGGACTTTTGGAGCTGTGCAGAATAGGTCTCTAATATTGCTCCTTTTCCAGCCCAGAATCGCAGTTGCCGGCATTCTCCCTCTTTATGTAAACCTTGTAAAATAAGAGAGAATAGGCATAAGTATTGTGACATAATGTGTAATAACAGCCCATAATGCAATAAATATTGATATAAATCATGATGCAAAATGGACGTATCAACTCCCCGAAGCTTAGACCTCGCTTGTCCTCAAGCGAAAAGCTGAAATCGAAAAATATGTCCACATGTTTAGAGATAGAGGTGTCGATAAAAATAAAATACAGACATGAGGGCATCATGATCATTCTTAGAACAACAACTCATATAATTCTTTGTTATATGATATCTAATGCTAGAGTAATAATTCAATCACAATATCAAGTATGAATCATAAACTTCATTGAAAACTCAGTCATTGAAGCAATTGCAATTTATCATAACATAGGAAATAGTTAACGTATAAGAGCTTTTCAGCAAGTCCACATACTCAACTATCATATAGTCTTTCACAATTGCTGACACTCACGCAATACTTATGGGTATGGAGTTTTAATTAGACACAGAGAAAGATAGGGGCTTATAGTTTTGCCTCCCAACGTTTTACCTCAAGGGTAATGTCAACAGTAATAGTTCATGAAAACTCACATCCAATTAGCCATATATACGAGGATCTTTCCAACATATTGTGCTTGCCAAAGGATAAAATGTAAAAAGGAAGGGTGAAGATCACCATGACTCTTATGCAATGTAGGAGATAAAAGTAAAAGATAGGCCCTTCACAGAGGGAAGCAGAGGTTGTCATGCACTTTTATGGTTGGATGCACAAAATCTTAATGCAAAAGAACGTCACTTTATATTGCCACTTGTGATATGGACCTTTATTATGCAATCTGTCGCTTTTATTACTTCCATATCACATGATTGTATAAATCTTATTTCCTCCACACCAATTAATCGTACATATTTAGAGAGCATTTTTTATTGCTCGCACCGATGACAACTTACTTGATGGATCTTACTCAATCCATAGGTAGATATGGTGGACTCTTATGGCAAGACTGGTTTAAGGGTATTTGGAAGCACAAGTAGTATCTCTACTTGGTGCAATGAATTTGGCTAGCATGAGGGGGAAAGGCAAGCTCATCATGTTGGAAGATCCAAGACAATATAATTTATCTCAGATGTAAGAAAACATAACCCATTACGTTGTCTTTCTTGTCCAATGTCAACTCTTTAGCATGTCATATTTTAATGAGTGCTCACAATCATAAAGATTTCCAAGATAGTATATTTATATGTGAAGACCTCTCTTTCTTTATTACTTCCTATTAATTACAACGATGACCAAAATTGTGTTTGTCAACCCTCAATAACTTTTATTCATCATACTCTTTCTATGTGAGCTCATTACTCTCCATAAGGCTCACATGATCACTTTGTTTCTTTTTATTTCTTTCTCTTTTCTTTTATTCACTTAGGATCATGGCAAAATAATCAAGCCCTTGACTCAACACTAATCTTTATTATATAGCTCACGGACTCGATTACATAGAAGGATAATAAAGCAAAACTCACAACTAGATCATACTAAGAACTTTTATTCTACTAGATCAAGATATTACCAAAAGGATCGAACTAAGAAAAATGGTAAAGATAAAAGTGATGGTGATACGATATCGGGGCACTTCCCCAAGCTTGGCAGTTGCCAAGTGGAGTGCCCATACCAGATACTCAATTCTTCTTTGTTGGTGGAGACAGTGGTGATTTTGTTGATGGCATAGGCTTGTCGTCCTTCTTCCAAGGCATAGGCTCACCATCATAGAAGGATGACCGAGTCTCTGGGATCCTCAAATCTGCAACCAAACTCATCCTTTTGAATCTATATGCATACTCACATTTTTGGTTTTGCGGGTCATAGATTTGAGCTTGAAGGTGCTCGATTTTCTCGTGAAGCTTGAAGATGGTCTCCCCGATGTTGTCGGCATCCAGCTTGTGTTTGTTGGTGAACTCTGCGATCATCATGTGGTTGGAGTTGAGTCCACGCTCCACCATCCCCTGACACTTGAAAACTTGTTGCTCCAGTGCTTCGAGCCTCGCCTCCACGCTTCCAGTCCCCTTCGGTCCCTCAGCATCACGAATGTGCAGCAGCCCATCACGCATCTCAATGGTTTGAGGGTGTCGCTGCACCTCCGCGAGGTAAGGGTTGATGACCTT
This sequence comes from Triticum aestivum, assembly GCF_018294505.1. Classification (NCBI taxonomy): domain Eukaryota; kingdom Viridiplantae; phylum Streptophyta; class Magnoliopsida; order Poales; family Poaceae; genus Triticum; species Triticum aestivum. The sequence goes on along the minus strand of NC_057800.1, from coordinate 637,995,001 downwards.
CTCGAAGAACTTGTCCTTGGGGGCACTTGGAGACGTCATGATAATCTAGATCTGCCAGAAAAACAGCTCGAAACAAAGACAGGAGATTTATGCGTGATACGGGAGTCAAAGCCCCCAGGAAAACGTTCAAAATACATGTCATGTACGAAAACGGAGTCCGGAGAGCACACAAGGTGCCCATGAGGTAGGGGGGCGCGCCCGGTAGGGTAGGGCGCACCCTCCACCCTCGTGGAGGCCTTGTGTCCTTCCCGGACTGCTGCTTATTTTTCTATTTTTCTAAATAATCCAAAATGAAGAAATATTGCCTTAAAAACTGTTTTGGAGTCGGTTTACTTACCGTACCACATACATATTCCTTTTCGGAGTCTGAAACGTTCCGGAAAGTGTCCCTTATGTTTTCTTCCGGGGTTACTGTTTCAATAACATTAGTTTCAACATTTATGGGATTACTTGAGATATAATGTTTGATTCTTTGACCGTTCACCACCTTCGGATTTGTGCCTTCGAAGTTGTTGATTTTTATGGCACCAGAACGGTAGCCCTCCTCGATAACGTAAGGACCTTCCCAATTAGAGAGAAGTTTTCCTGCAAAAAATCTTAAATGAGAGTTGTATAGCAATACATAATCACCTACATTGACTCACGCTTTTGTATCCTTTTATCATGCCATCTTTTAACTTTTTCTTTAAACAACTTGGCATTTTCGTAGGCTTGGGTTCTCCATTCATCAAGTGAGCTAATATCAAATAACCTCTTCTCACCAGCAAGTTTAAAATCATAATTAAGTTCTTTAATAGCCCAATAAGCCTTTTGTTCTAGTTCGAGAGGCAAGTGACATGCTTTTCCATAGACCATTTTATACGGAGACATACCCATAGGATTTTTATATGCAGTTCTATAGGCCCATAATGCATCATCAAGTTTCTTGGACCAATTCTTTCTAGACCTATTAACAGTCTTTTGCAAAATTAATTTGAGTTCTCTATTACACAATTCTACTTGACCACTAGACTGAGGGTGATAAGGAGATGCAATTCTATGATTAACATCCTATTTAGCAAGCATTTTACGGAAAGCACCATGAATAAAATGTGAACCACCATCAGTCATTAAATATCTAGGGACTCCAAATCTTGGAAAAATAACTTCTTTAAGCATTTTAATAGACGTGTTATGATCAGCACTACTAGTTGGAATAGCTTCTACCCACTTAGTAACGTAATCAACAGCAACTAATATATGTGTATAACCATTAGAGGAAGGAAAAGGTCCCATATAGTCAAAGCCCCAAACATCAAATGGTTCAATAAAAAGTGAATAATTCATAGGCATTTCTTGACGTCTACTAATATTACCAATTCTTTGACATTCATCACAAGATAAGACAAACTTACGGGCATGCTTGAAGAGAGTAGGCCAATAAAAACCAGATTGCAGTACCTTATGTGCAGTCCTATCTCCAGCATGGTGTCCCCCATAAGCTTCGGAGTGACACTTGCATAGGATATGTTCCTGTTCATGCTCAGGTACACAACGTCTAATAACACCATCTACTCCTTCTTTATAAAGATGTGGGTCATCCCAAAAGTAATGCCTCAAATCATAGAAGAACTTTTTCTTTGGCTGGTATGTGAAACTAGGTGGTATAAACTTAGCAACAATGTAATTAGCATAATCAGCATACCATGGAGCAGTATGAGAAGCATTTATGACAGTTAATTGTGCATCAGTAAAGCTATCATCAATAGGTAGTGGGTCATCAAGCACATTTTCTAACCTAGACAAGTTGTCTGCAACGGGGTTCTCAGCTCCTTTTCTATCAACAATATGCAAATCAAACTCTTGTAGCAAGAGAACCCATCTAATAAGTCTAGGTTTAGCATCTTTCTTTTCCATAAGATATTTAATAGCAGCATGATCAGTGTGAATAGTTACTTTAGAATCAACAATATAAGGTCTAAACTTATCACAAGCAAATACAACTGCTAAGAATTCTTTTTCAGTAGTAGCATAGTTTCTTTGAGCATTGTCTAGAGTTTTACCAGCATATTGAATAACATTTAGTTTCTTATAACTCTTTGTCCTAGAACAACACCTACAGCATAATCACTAGCATCACACATAATTTCAAAGGGTAAATTCCAATCAAGTGGCTAAACAATAGGTGCGGAGATCAATGCTTACTTAAGTATTTCAAATGCTTCTACCCAATCATCATCAAAGACAAATGGTATATCTTTTTGTAATAAATTAGTCAGAGGCCGGGAAATTTTTGAGAAGTCCTTAATGAACCTCCTATAAAAACCGGCATGACCAAGGAAACTTCTTATACCTTTGATGTCCTTGGGACATGGCATCTTTTCAATAGCATCAACCTTGGCTTTATCAACTTCAATACCTCTTTCAGAAACTTTATGCCCCAAGACAATACCTTCATTAACCATAAAGTGGCACTTTTCCCATTCAAGACAAGATTAGTTTCTTCACATCTCTGCAAAACTCGATCAAGGTTGCTCAAGCAATCATCAAAAGAAGATCCATAGATGGAAAAGTTGTCCATGAAAAGCTCACAAATCTTTTCACAAAAGTCAGAGAATATAGCCATCATGCATCTTTGAAAGGTAGCAGGTGCATTACATAAACCAAAAGGCATACGTCTATAAGCAAAAGTACCAAAAGGGCATGTAAAAGTAGTCTTTGATTGATCTTTAGCTGACACATGTATTTGAGAGAAACCATAATAACCATCTAGGAAGCAAAAATGTGTATGTTTGGACAATCTTTCTAGCATTTGATCGATAAAAGGTAAGGGGTAATGATCTTTTTAAGTAGCCTTATTTAATTTGCGGAAATCAATTACCATCCTATAACCTGTAATAATTCTTTGAGGAATCAATTCATCTTTATCATTAGGAACAACAGTAATACCTCCATTCTTAGGGACATAATGGACAGGGCTTACCCATTGACTATCAGCTACAGGATAAATTATACCTGCCTCAAGGAGCTTTAGTATCTCCTTTCTTACCACTTCTTTCATTTTAGGATTCAGCCGACGTTGATGATCACGAACTAGTTTAGCATCTTCTTCCAAATTAATTTTATGTTGACATAGAGTGGGACTAATGCCCTTAAGATCATCAAGAGTATACCCAACAGCAGCATGGTGCTTCTTCAGAGTTTTCAATAATCTCTCTTCTTCATGTTCTGAAAGGTTAGCACTAATAATAACAGGATATATCATTTTCTCATTAAGGTAAGCATATTTAGGAGTATCAGGTAACGGTTTAAGCTCAAACACGGGATCACCCTTGGGTGGAGGAGGATCCCCTAGGATTTCAATAGGTAATTTTTTTTCAGAATAGGTTCCTTTTTAAATAATACTTCATCTAATTCCCTTCTTTCATTCATAAACATGTCATTTTCATGGTCTGGCGAATATTATTCTAAAGGATCACTAGGAGGTACAACAATAGAAGAAAGACCAATAATTTCATCCTTACTAGGTAATTCTTCTTCATGGTGTTGTCTACTAAATTTAGAAAAATTAAATTCATGAGTCATATCATCTAAACCGATAGTAACAGCATCTCTTTTGCAATCTATGGTAGCATTAACAGTATTTAAGAAGGGTCTACCAAATATAATGGGACAAAAGCTATCTTGTGGGGAACCAAGAACAAGAAAATCAGCAGGATATTTAGTTTTCCCACACAAGACTTCAACATCTCTAACAATTCCCATTGGTGAAATAGTATCTCTATTGGCAGGTTTAATTGTGACATCAATATCTTCCATCTCAGCAGGTGCAATATCATGCATAACTTCTTTGTATAAGGAATAAGGTATTGCACTAGCACTAGCACCCATATCACATAAGCCATGATAACAATGATCTCCTATTTTAACAGAAATAACAGACATGCCTACCACAGGTCTAGGTTTATCTTTATCACGGGGTTTAGCAATTCTAGCAGTTTCATTACATAAATAAATAACATGCCCATCTATATTATCAGACAAGAGATCTTTAACAATAGCAATATTAGGTTCAACTTTAACTTGCTCAGGAGGTGTATATGTGTTAATATTGCTTTTACGAACCACAGTTGAAGCTTTAGCATGATCCTTTATCCTGATAGGGAAAAGTGGTTTCTCAACATAAGAAGTAGGAACAATAGGATCATTATAAGTGATAGTATTTTCTTCAACTTTAATAGGTGAAGCTACTTTTACTTCTATGGGAGGATGATATTTAAACCACTTCTCCTTGGGGAGATCAACATAAGCAGCAAAAGATTCACAGAAAGAAGCTACTATCTCAGAGTCAAGTCCATATTTAGTTCTAAATTTACGAAAAATATCGGTACCCATAAAAGATTTAACACAATCAAAACTAGGTGTCATACCTGACTCCTTACCATTGTCGAGGTCCCAATATTCAGAGTTGCGTTTAATTCTTTCCAATAAATCCCATTTGAATTCAATAGTCTTCATCATAAAAGAGCTAGCACAAGAAGTATCAAGCATGGTGCGATTGTTACTAGAAAGCCGAGCATAAATTTTTTGAATAATCATTTCTCTTGAGAGCTCATGATTGGGGCATGAATATAACATTGATTTAAGCCTCCCCCAAGCTTGAGCGATGCTTTCTCCTTCACGAGGCCAAAAATTATATATATAATTGCGATCACGATGAAATTCCAATTTCAATCGTTTGTAATTCCAAGAACTCATATCATCACATAGCCTATACAATGTCGATGATAAGGGGAAGAACTTCTTCTTAACAACATCTCCGGGTACACCTGCAAACTTAAATAATCCACAAACTTCATCTACATATATCAAATGTTCATCAGGATGTTTTGTTCCATCTCCTAGAAAAGGATTAGCTAGCAGTTTTTCTATCATACCCGAAGGAACTTCAAAGCAAGCATTTTCATTTTCATTTTCATTTTCAGTAGGTTGAGGAGCAACTGTTTGCTCTACTGGTCGGGGTGAAGATACCCCAAACAAGCCCCTCAGATGATTACCTTCCATTGTAACAAGTGAAAGTAAATTTCAGCACACTATATAAATTTTTCCTTACCAAATTCCACCTACCAAAGGTGCTTCACTCCCCGGCAACAGCGCCAGAAAAGAGTCTTGATGACCCACAAGTATAGGGGATCTATCATAGTCCTTTCGATAAGTAAGAGTGTCGAACCCAACGAGGAGTAGAAGGAAATGATAAGCGGTTTCCAGCAAGGTATTCTCTGCAAGTACTGAAATAAGTGGTAACAGATAGTTTTGTGCTAAGATAATTTGTAACGAGCAACAAGTAACAAAAGTAAATAAGGTGCAGCAAGGTGGCCCAATCCTTTTTGTAGCAAAGGACAAGCCTGGACAAACTCTTATATGATGTAAAGCGCTCCCGAGGACACATGGGAATATCGTCATGCTACTTTTCATCACGTTCATATGATTCGCGTTCGGTACTTTGATAATTTGGTATGTGGGTGGACCGGTGCTTGGGTACTGTCCTTACTTGGACAAGCATCCCACTTATGATTAACCTCTATTGCTAGCATCCGCAAATACAACAGAAGTATTAAGGTAAACCTAACCATAGCATGAAACATATGGATCCAAATCAGCCCCTTACGAAACAACACATAAACTAGGGTTTAAGCTCCTGTCACTCTAGCAACCCATCATCTACTTATTACTTCCCAATGTCTTCCTCTAGGCCCAAATAATGGTGAAGTGTCATGTAGTCGACATTCACATAACACCACTAGAGGAGAGACAACATGCATCTCATCAAAATATCGAACAAATACCAAATTCACATGACTACTAATAGCAAGACTTCTCCCATGTCCTCGGGAACAAAAGTAACTACTCACAAAGCATAAACATGTTCATAATCAGAGGGGTATTAATATGCATATAGGATCTGAACATATGATCTTCCACCAATTAAACCAACTAACATCAACTACAAGGAGTAATTAACACTACTAGCAACCTACTAGCACCAATCCCGGACTTGGAGACAAGAATTGGATACAAGAGATGAACTAGGCTTTTGAGATGAGATGGTGCTGATGAAGATGTTGACGGAGATTGCCCTCTCCCGATGAGAGGAGCGTTGGTGATGACGATGGCGATGATTTCCCCCTATGGGAGGGAAGTTTCCCTGGCAGAACAGCTCCGCCAGAGCCCTAGATTGGTTCCGCCAAGGTTCCGCCTTGTGGCGGCGGAGTTTCGTCCGAGAAGATGGCTTTTCATTTTTTTCCCATCGAAAGACTCCATATAGCATAGATGTCCATCGGAGGGCCACCAGGGGGCCCACGAGGTAGGGGGCGCGCCCAGGGGGGTAGGGCGCGCCCCCACCCTCGTGGGCAGGGTGTGGCCCCATGGTGAAGTTCTTGCTCTCAGTATTTTCTATATATTTGGAAAACATCTTCCGTGAAGTTTCGGGACTTTTGGAGCTGTGCAGAATAGGTCTTTAATATTTGCTCCTTTTCCAGCCCAGAATCCCAGCTGCCGGCATTCTCCCTCTTTATGTAAACCTTGTAAAATAAGAGAGAATATGCATAAGTATTGTGACATAGTGTGTAATAACATCCCATAATGCAATAAATATTGATATAAAAGCATGATGCAAAATGGACGTATCAAGGATCATTATAAGTGATAGTCTTTTCTTCAACTTTAATAGGTGCATCTACTTTTACTTCTATGGGAGGATGATATTTAAACCACTTCCCCTTAGGGAGATCAACATGAGTAGCAAAAGATTCACAGAAAGAAGCTACTATCTCAGAGTCAAGTCCATATTTAGTGCTAAATTTATGGAAAACATCGGTATCCATAAAAGATTGAACACAATCAAACTTATGTGTCATACCTGACTCCTTACCTTCGTCTAGATCCCAATCTTCAGAGTTGCATTTAATTCTTTCCAATAAATCCCATTTGAATTCAATAGTCTTCATCTTAAAAGAGCCAGCACAAGAAGTATCGAGCATGGTGCGATTGTTATTAGAAAGTCGAGCATAAATTTTTTGGATAATCATTTCTCTTGAGAGCTCATGATTGGGGCATGAATATAACATTGATTTAAGCCTCCCCCCAAGCTTGAGCGATGCTTTCTCCTTCGCGAGGCCAAAAACTATATATATAATTGCGATCACGATGAACAAGATGCATAGGATAAAACTTCTGATGAAATTCCAATTTCAATTGTTTGTAGTTCCATGATCCCATATCATCACATAGCCTATACCATGTCAACATATCCCTTCAAAGATAAAGGGAAGACCTTCTTCTTGATAACATCATCGGGCATACCTGCAAGCTTAAATAATCCACAAACTTCATCCACATATATTAGGTGCCATCAGGATGTAATGTTCCATCTCCTACAAATGGATTAGCTAGCAGTTTTTCTATCATACCCGAAGGAATTTCAAAGTAGACATTTTCATTTTCAGTGGGTTCAGTAGGTTGAGTAGGTTGAGGAGCAACTCTTTGCTCTACTGGTCGAGGTGAAGATACCCCGAACAAGCCCCTCAAAGGATTACTTTCCATAGTAACAAGTGACAGTAAATTTCAGCACACTATATAAAATTTTCCTTACCAAATTCCACCTACCAAAGGCGCTTCACTCCCCGGCAATGGCACCAAAAAAGAGTCTTGATGACCCACAAGTATAGGGGATCTATCGTAGTCCTTTCGATAAGTAAGAGTGTCGAACCCAACGAGGAGCAGAAGGAAACGATAAGCGGTTTTCAGCAAGGTATTCTCTGCAAGCACTGAAATTATAGGTAGATACTTTTGTGATAAGATAATTTGTAATGAGCAACAAGTAACAAAAGTAAATAAAGTGCAGCAAGGTGTCCCAATCCTTTTTGTAGCAAAGGACAAGCATGGACAAACTCTTATATAGAAGAAAGCGCTCCCGAGGACACAAGGGAATAATCGTCAAGCTAGTTTTCATCACGTTCATATGATTCGTATTCGGTACTTTGATAATTTGATATGTGGGTGGACCGGTGCTTGGGTGTTGTCCTTACTTGGACAAGCATCCCACTTATGATTAACCCCCATTGCAAGCATCCGCAACTACAACAGAAGTATTATGGTAAACCTAACCATAGCATGAAACATATGGATCCAAATCAGCCCCTTACGAAGCAACGCATAAACTAGGGTTTAAGCTTCTGTCACTCTAGCAACCCATCATCTACTTATTACTTCCCAATGCCTCCCTCTAGGCCCAAACAATGGTGAAGTGTCCTGTAGTCGATGTTCACATGACACCACTAGAGGGATGACAACATACATCTCATCAAAATATCCAACGAATACCAAATTCACATGAATACTAATAGCAGGACGTCTCCCATGTTCTTGGGAACAAACGTAACTACTCACAAAGCATATTCATGTTCATAATCAGAGGGGTATTAATATGCATAATGGATCTGAACATATGATCTTCCACCAAGTAAACCAACTAGCATCAACTACAAGGAGTAATCAACACTACTAGCAACCCACAGGTACCAATCTGAGACTTAGAGACAAGAATTGGATACAAGAGATGAACTAGGGTTTGAGAGGAGATGGTGTTGGTGAAGATGTTGATGGAGATTGGCCCCCTCATGGTGAGAGGAGCGTTGGTGATGACAATGGCGATGATTTCCCCCTCCCGGAGGGAAGTGTCCCCCGCAGAACAGCTCCGCCGGAGCCCTAGTTTGGTTCCGCCAAGGTTCCGCCTCGTGGCGGCGGAGTCTCGTCCCGAAAGCTTGCTTGTGATTTTTTTCCTCAACGAAAGGCTCCATATAGCAGAAGATGGGCATCGGAGGGCCATCAGGGGGCCCACGAGGTAGGGGGCGCGCCCAGGGGGTAGGGCGCGCCCCCCACCCTCGTGGCTGGTGAGTGGCCCCCCTCTGGTACTTCTTGCGCTTAGTATTTTTTATATATTTTGGAAATAACTTCCGTGAAGTTTTAGGACTTTTGGAGCTGTGCAGAATAGGTCTCTAATATTTGCTCCTTTTCCAGCCCAGAATCCCAGATGCCGGCATTCTCCCTCTTTACGTAAACGTTGTAAAATAAGAGAGAATAGGCATAAGTATTGTGACATAATGTGTAGTAACAACCCATAATGCAATAAATATCGATATAAAAGCATGGTGCAAAATGGACGTATCACCGCTCCATGAGGTTCACCGCCACTTCTATGGCCCCGGCTCCTTCGGCACTAGGCGCACTGCTACTACGGCCTACGTCGACAGAAGGGAGAACAACGGTGTGGATTTGCTGCTGGCGCCACTAGATTCAATGCTATGGAGAGAACTGTTGATGACACTACTAGCAGTGGCACCATCTTGCATGACAATATGGGATCTATTATTTTCAATGCATGTTGCCATATTTATCACTGCTTTAATTCCCTAGAGTCAGAATTAGGTGTTGTATGGGAGGGCTTGTCACTCGCTTTGTGATGGAGCAACCTACCTACGCTCGTAGAGTCAAACTGGCTGGAGGTTCTAAATCTTATGAAGAAGGGAGAAATGGATAGGTCAAGGCATTTTTTTATTTCATGAGATCAAATTACAATAGAGCAATGAAATTCTTGTATTACTCACATTCAGCCTAGCCAGAACAATGTAAGAGCACTAATGACCATAAGTATAGGGGATCAATCGTAGTCCTTTCGATAAGTAAGAGTGTCGAACCCAACGAGGAGCAGAAGGACATGACAAGCGGTTTTCAACAAGGTATTTTCTGCAGGCACTGAAATTGTCGGTAACAGATAGTTTGATAGCAAGGTAATTTGTAAAGAGAAAATAATGGTAACGGTAAGAAAGGTGCAGCAAGGTGCAGCAAGGTAGCACAATCCTTTTTGTAGCAAAGGATAAGCCAGAACGGTCTCTTATAGTAAGCAAAGCGTTGTTGAGGACACACGGGAATTTCATTCGCTTTCATCATGTTTGTTTGATTCGTGTTCACTACTTTGATAATTTGATATGTGGGTGGACCGGTGCTTGGGTGTTATTCTTACTTGAACAAGCCTCCCACTTATGATTACCCCCTCCCGCAAGCATCCGCAACTATGAAAAAATAATTAAGATAAGTCTAACCATAGCAAGAAACATATGGATCAAAATTAGCCCCTTATGGAATAGCGCGTAAAGTAGGCTTTAAACTTTTGTCACTCTAGCAACCCATCATCTAATAACTACTCCACAATGCTTTCCCTTAGGTCCAAAGATGGTGAAGTGTCATGTAGTCGACATTCACATAACACCATTAAGGGAAACAACAACATACATATCATGAAAATATCGAACGAATATCAAATTCACACGATTGCTTATGATGAGACTTCTCCCATGTCCTCAAGAACAAACGTAACTACTCACAAAAACATATTCATGCTCAAGATCAGAGGGGTACTAAATAGCATTAAGGATCTGAATAGATGATCTTCCATCGAATAAACCAACAAGCATCAACTGTGAGATGTAATCAACACCACTAGCAAACCACGGGTACTAATCTGAGGTTTTGAGATAAAGATTGAATACAAGAGATGGACTAGGGGTTTGAGATGAGATGGTTGTGGTGAAGATGTTGATGAAGATTGACCCTCCCACGATGAGAAGATCGTTGGTGATGACGATGGCTTTGATTCCCGCGTCTCAAAGGGAAGCTTCCTCGGTGGAATCTCTCCGTCGGAGAGCAAAAGTGCTCCTGCCCAGGTTCCGCCTCGAGACGGGGACGCTTTGTCCCAAAAACTTACTTCTGATTTTTCTAGGGCAAATGACATCATATAGGAGAAGATGGGCCCCAGAGGCCTGCTAGGGGCGCCACAAGCTCGGGGGGTGCACCCAGGGGGGTGGGGCGCGTCCCCAGGCTTGTGGCTTCCTGGTGGGCCCCCTCTGGTATTTCTTTCACCAATAATTTTAATATATTCCAAAATAATTATCCGTCAATTTTCAGCTCATTTGGATATGATCAGAAAAAGTGCCTCCGATGTAGCCTTTTCGGTCCAAAATTTCAGTCGACGACAATCTCCCTCTTCATGTGAAACTTGAAAAATAAGAGAGGAAAGGCATAGGAATTGTATTATAAAGTTAAATGACAGTCCATAATGCAATAAATATCAGCATAAAAACATAATGCAATCTCCCCCAAGTTTAGACCTTGCTTGTCCTCAAGCGAAAGCCGAAATCGATAATCATGACCACATGTTTAGAGAGAGAGGTGTCGATAAAAATAAAATACGAACATGGAAGCATCATGGTCATTATCATAACAGCAATATATCATCATAAAACTTCTCGTGCTAGAGTAACAATTCATTCACAATCTAAAGTATGGAACATAAACTTTATTGGAAACTAACAAACTGTGTTCTTAGTCATTGAAACAATCACGATCCATCATATTTTTAGAAAGAGTCTATGTCAGAGCTTTGTTTAGCAAGTTCACATACTCAACCATCATATAGTCTTCTATGATTGCTGGCACTCAAGACATATTTATAGAGCAAGAAGTCTTAGTCAGACACATAGAAAGATAGGGGCTTATTATTTCGCCTCCCAACTTATTTACCTCAAGGGTAATGTCAACAATAATAACTCATGACCACCTACATCCAACTGGATATATATGTTTGGATCTATCTACCATATGATGCTTGCCACTAGAGAGTGCGTAGAAAGGAATGGATAAACATTAATGACTCTTGTATAAAAGTAAATACATGAAAGTAAAAGATAAACCCTTAGCATAGGGAAGTAGAGGTTTCCATGAGCTTTTTGTTTTTGGATGTGCAAACTCTTAATGTAAAGGAATCTCACTTAATATTTCCCCTTGTGATAACAACCTTTATTATGCAGTCTATCGCTTTTATTTCTTCACCATCACAAGATCGTGCAAAGCTTACTTTCTCTTACAATAAAAGATCATACATATTTATGAGCAATTTTTATTGCTTTTGCACCGATGACAACCTACTTGAAGGATCTTATTCAATCCATATGTAGATATGGCGGACTCTCATGACATGAAACTGGGTTTAAGGGTTTTGGATGCACAAGTGGTATCTCTACTTAGTGCGAATTTTTGGCTAGAAAAACATCCTAGACAAGCACCACATGTTAGGAGATCCATAACAATATAAATTCTATGTGAATGTAAACAACCATAATTCATTACGTTGTCTTCCTTGTCCAACGTCAACTAATTGATATAGAAATTTGATGGGAGCTCACAATTACAAAAGATGTCCAAGATAGTATATTTATATGTGAGACTTCTCTTTCCTTGTTACTTTTTGATGGATTGGAACAATGACCAATGCTATGCTTGTCAACTTCCAACAAATTTTATCAACTATACTTCTTTTATGTGAAGTCATTACTCCCCATGGGAGTAGCATATGATCTTTTATTCTTTTATTTTTCATTGCTAGAATTGAAACAAGAAAGCAAAGAAAAACTCAAACTACTCTTTATTATATATCTCGCATATGATTACATAGATAGATAACTAAACAAGCACTCGAAAATAAATCATACTAAAACTTTATTCTTCTGAATCACAAAATAACTAAGGAACGAACAATGGTAAAAGTGGTGGTGATACGATACCGGGGCAGCTCCCCCAAGCTTGGCACAAGCCAAGGGGAGTGTCCATACCCGTGTACTCAAGTCTCCTCCTTTGGTGGTGGCGGTGATGATGATGTAGTAGGCTTGTCCTTCACAATGCTCATGAGTATCTCTCTCAAACTCTGAATTTCACATAGCACGTGACGAATTAACTCTGTACAAAAGTCCAAATGCGATGAAACTTTGCGATGATTTTCTTTGGACCAGAAGATACTCTAGAAGGTTTGGGGGGAGGCCAGAAGAACTACGGAAATATTCCCAAACCAACAGAGAGCCACTCGAAACATTTTTCCACCGCCACAAGTTTATTTTCTTCTGTGATCCCATTTGGAGGCCTTTCCGGTACTCTGTAGGAAGGGGAATCAAATACGGAGGGCTTCTACATCATCCTGGCTGCCTTCCGATGATGCGTGAGTAGTTCACCACAGACCTATGGGTCCATAGCTAGTATCTAGATTGCTTCCTCTCTCTCTCTTTGAACTTCAATACAATGTTCTCCTTGGTGTTCTTGGAGTTCTATCCGATGTAATCTTCTTTTGCGGTGTGTTTGTTGGGACCGGATGAATTGTGGGTTTATGATCTGAATATTCATGATAAGTAATTGAGTCTTTTCTGAACTTTATTATGCATGATTTTTATAGCTTTGTATTTCTCTCTGATTTATCTGTTTGGTTTGACCAACTAGATTGATTTATCTTCAGTGGGAGAGGTGCTTTATGGTGGGTTCAATCTTGCAGTTCTCTAAATCCCAGTGACAGAAGGGGACAAGACACGTATTTGTATTGTCGCCATTAAGGGTAAAACAACGGGGTTTATTCATATTGATTGGGTTTACTTTGTCTACATCATATCATCTTGCTTAAGGCGGTCCTCCATTTTTTATGAATCTAATACCATAGATGCATGCTGGATAGCGGTCGATTAGTGGAGTAATAATTGTAGATACATGCAACAATCGATCTACTTGTCTCGAATGTGATGTTTATATACATGATCATTGCCTTGGATATTGTCATAACTATGTGCTTTTCTATGAATTGTCCAACAATAATTTGTTCACCCACCGTATGCTATGTGTTTGAGAGAGAAGCCTCTAGTGAAAACTATGGCCCCTGGGTCTACTTTAATCCTATTATAAAAACCAAATTCCTTTACTGCAATTTTATTTCTTTTATTTTATTCTGCAATGTATCCATCTACCTATACAAAATTTGATCCTTGCAAGTAACGAGTTCAAGGGGATTGACAACCCTCTTGCCTGCGTTGGGTGCAAGTATTTGCTTTTATGTATGAAGTTGTTCACGAGGCTTTGCGTGATTCTCCTATTGGTTCGGTAAACCTTTGGTTCTTAACTGAGATAAATACTTATCTCTATTGTACTACATCTCCCCTCCTCCTCGGCAAAATCCCAATGCAGCTCACTAGTAGCAGACGCCATGGGAGTTGAGGACCAGGACTAGATAGTGATGACCTTGGTCATTGACACATCGACGGATTTATTCATAATGGGTAAGTAGAAAGGAACTCCAGTACAAAGATCCAAGGACAGGTGGAAGCTAACAGATTCAGTGTAACGCCCTCGATGCGGCTATATCTCCCACGTGTCGAAGCACGACTTAGAGGCATAACCGCATTGAAAGCAATGTCGCAAGTGAGGTAATCTTCACATAACCCATGTAATACATAAGGGAAATAGATGCATAGTTGGCTTACAATCGCCACTTCACACAATACATGAATTAAGCATTACATCATCCAGATACACACAAGGTCCGACTACGGAACCAAAATAAAAGAAGACTACCCCAATGCTACACAGATCCCCGATCGACCCCAACTGGGCTCCACTACTGATCAACTAGAACGAAACAACACAAAGGACAAGATCTTCCACGAGCTCCTCCTTGAGCTTTGTTGCATCACCTGCACGGTATCATCGGCACCTGCAAGCTGGTTTTGGAAGTATCTGTGAGTCACGGGGACTCAGAAATCTCACACCCTCGTGATTAAGACTATTTAAGCTTATGGGTAAGGTAAAAGGTATGAGGTGGAGCTGCAGCAAGCGACTAGCATATATGGTGGCTAAACATACGCAAATGAGAGCGAGAAGAGAAGGCAAGGCACGGTCGATAAAACTATGATCAAGAAGTGATCCTAGAACAACCTACGTCAAGCATAACTCCAACACCGTGTTCACTTCCCGGACTCTGCCAAGAAGAGACCATCACGGTTACACACGTGGTTGATGTATTTTAATTAAGATCAACTTCAGGTTTTCTACAACCGGACATTAACAAATTCCCATCTGCCCATAACCACGGGCACGGCTTTCGAAAGTTCAGAACCCTGCAGGGGTGTCCCAACTTAGCCCATCACAAGCTCTCATGGTCAACGAAGGATTTTCCTTCTCCCAAGATAATCCGATCAGACTTGGCATCCCGGTTACAAGACATCCTTGACAATGGTAAAACAAGTCCAGCAAAGTCACCTGAATGTGCCGACAAATCCCGATAGGAGCTGCACATATCTCGTTCTTAGGGCACACTCAGATAGGTCAAGCTACGAGTAAAACCAGCCCTCGAGTTTCCCTGAGGTGGCCCCGCAGGCTGCCCGGTTCGGACCAACACTTAGACAAGCACTGGCCCGGGGGGTTAAAATAAAGATGACCCATGAGAGAGCGACTCCTAAGGGAAAAGTAGGTGCTGGTGAGGCAAATGGTAAAACCAAGGTTGGGCCTTGCTAGAGGAGCTTTATTCAAGGCGAACTGTCAAGGGGTTCCCATTATAACCCAACCGTGTAAGGAACGCAAAATCCGGGAACATAACACCGATATGACGGAAACTAGGGCGGCAAGAGTGGAACAAAACACCAGGCATAAGGCCGAGCCTTCCACCCTTTACCAAGTATATAGATGCATTAATTAAATAAGAGATATTGTGGCATCCCAACAAAATATCCATGTTCCAACATGGAACAAACTCCAATCTTCACCTTCAACTAGCAATGCTATAAGAGGGGCTGAGCAAAGCGGTAACATAGCCAAACAACGGTTTGCTAGGACAAGGTGGGTTAGAGGTTTGGCTTAACAATATGGGAGGCATGATATAGCAAGTGGTAGGTATCGCAGCATAGGCATAGCAAAAGAGCGAGCAACTAGCAAGCAAAGATAGAAGTGATTTCGAGGGTATGGTCATCTTGCCTGAGATCCCGCAAGGAAGAAGAACGAGTCCATGAAGAAGATAAACGGACGTAGTCGAACGAATCCTCACAGCGCGACGTTATCGGAACTAACCCGAAGAAGCAACACCAGAAAGAAGAAAACCACATGGTAAACAACCACCACATGAACATGGCATGATGCACAACCAAGTATGATGCATGTCCGGTTTAATGAGGGCATGGCATGGCAAAGTGCACAAACAATCCTACAAATTAAGTGGAGCTCAATATGCAACTCCGTTGCATATTGACGAAACACCATGTGACTTATTTAGTTCTCTCTCATTTAGG
The DNA here is from genome assembly GCF_018294505.1 of Triticum aestivum. Lineage (NCBI taxonomy): Eukaryota > Viridiplantae > Streptophyta > Magnoliopsida > Poales > Poaceae > Triticum > Triticum aestivum. Next base: position 637,978,817 of record NC_057800.1, on the reverse strand, counting down.
TATCCAACAAGATTAAATGTTGATTAAAATGGCAAGAGGGTGAAGCAAAAGTAAAACTACCTATCTAGTCAAGTTTAAATGAGGCCAGAAACAACGAACAACAACTCCAGAAATTCCTCATATGTATAAATTAGGTTTGGTACTGTTCTGCCCTAAACATAATTTTAGAGTTATTAAACATGCAAAGTGAGGCCACCATGTTAAACTATGCATTTTTCTACCCCATTTACATATAAAGATTATTTAAAACCGAGCTACGGTTAATTAGTTATGAATTAAATCATTTTAGCATGGCATAGGAGCAAATATAACCAAACAGCATTTTAAACATTTTAAACATGGATGAAAATGACATATTATGAAACTACACAAAATTCTAAGAATCTTTAATATAAAGTTTGTTATAAAATGATGCACCGTTTGCGAGTTATTATATGCATGTTGTGCAAGGGTTTTTTGGTAAAACTACAAAACCTGGGATAATAGCTAAATTCGCAGAGCCTAAAAAAATAGATACTGGGCCAGATCTGCTGGCCCAACAACAGGAAAAAAAGGGTGGGGCGCCAGGGGTGTTCTCACCTTGAGCTTTCCCCATTAGTTGGAGGGAAGGCAGCTGGGCCTGGCATGGCTAGGACCCAGCCGACGCTCGCGGTCAACGGGGACCGGATCGAGCCAGGGAGCTCGGGCTATGCATGCACGCGTGCAGGAGGCGTGGCGCTGCAACTGTTCGAGGCAAAGCAAGGGCGCGACGCTGGGGTCGTCCCACGCGGGAAGCACAGGGAGGTTCGAGCATCCATGGCGGCACTTCTGCGGCAGCACGACCACGGCTTGAAGACGAATAGGGTGACAACGGTTCGAGAAGAGGAGGCCGACCATGGCGTCCTAGTTGGGGACGAGGAGATCCTCGAGGCAGAAGCATACGAGCTCGGGCAGCGGGTGGCTCTGGTCGCTGGTTGAGCTTCGGCGAGGCGATGCAGATGCGGAGGAGGCGGTCGCGGGCGGCCGGCGGCCGGCTTGAATGAAGACGACGGGCGGCGGGGAGGAGGTCCTGGGCGGCAGGGACTTGGCGTCACGGACGGAGCTCGGGGACGGTGTTGCATCTTCGATTGGTGGCGATCTCCTGGTGAAGATAAGAGAGAGAGATGAGAGAGAGTTGAGAGACGAGGACAACAAGAGAAGGAAAAGGGTTGTGTGATGCTCATCTATGGCGGGAATGGAGAGGACGGAGCTGATCTTGCAGGTGAGGATGGATCGAGGCGCAGAGGGCATCGGGCTCCTGCGGGATTTGAGCGTTGGCGCTCGTTGACTGAAGATGGATCGAAGGGATGGATGGTGGATTTGAAAACGAGGAAGGGGGGTTGGCTGCGCGTGGTTGGCTGGATCAGATCTGGGAGGATCCCGAGAGGGGATTAGGTGGAGAGTGTGGCGGCGGGTGAAGGGACAAACCTCCTAATTTCTAGGGTTTGACCAAAAAGGACTATGGGTGGACGAATATATACACCACGGGTTACGTTAGGGGCTATCTCAACCCTACGATCGCAATCGGACGATCATGGATAAAATAGCTAGGGAGTCCAATTAACAAAACGGAGATGTTTTGTAGATGTTTGGGGATGATCCGGGTCCAACGGTGATGACTGTCCGGGTCGGGTCCGGGACAGCTTTCGGACGCGCGCGCGAGGAGGTCCGATGCACTACGCAAAGAGGGGTAGGCATGGGCCTAGGTGGACTGTGGAGAGCGGGTTGGGCTGAGATGAGAGGAGAGGAGTGCAGCCCGGCAACTGTTTCGGGAGACCGAAAACGTCCGACGTTAGACCGGCTATACTGCCGCTATAGTTATCCGTTGGGGCATCAAACGATCTCCGAATGCGACGAAACTTGACAGGCGGTCTATCTACACTATAATAAGACCACACGACAACTCTCATCCCATTCCGAGAACATTTTCCAGCCACTTATAAAATAATATTTCGGACGTGCCGCAGGCGCGTGCAAGTGTGCCTGGGCTCAGAACGGACCACGGAAAGAAGGGGGCACCCGGACGGATGCAAGTTTTAAAAACATGATGATGCAATGCACATGATGACATGATGAAATGCAACATGCATGCAAAAGACATGGCAACGACGGCGAATAACTGGAAGACACCTGGCACATCGGTCTCGGGGTGTCACAACACTCCACCACTACGAGAGGATCTCGTCCTGAGATCTAGAATGACACCGGAGGGAAAACAGAAGAGGATGATAAGCGGTAATACTAAGTTGCTTCTTTGACCAATGAGTGAAACCAAAGAGCCTTGAAAAGGTTAAGCCATTTCGAGAAAAGAATACAACGGAGATGATGCAGTTGAAAACACTCCGTTAGAAAAGAGGAACAAGGAAGAACAACTTTGGGCAGCACTCTGATTGAAAAGAAAAGGAATTGAATAAGAACTTGATAAGATGAGAAGATACTTGAATGAAAACACGACACTCCGGTTGGAAAAGGGTCGAACGGAGTTGTTGGAAAAACCAACAACAAAAAGAGTAAGCTTGTCGTGGCCTTATGGAGAACATCTCAAATTCTTGAGGTGAAATTCTGCCACTAACGAAACAATAGATTGAATTGATATCAACAAGGAAACGAGAAACTTATACCACCGGGAGGATAAAAGAACTTGGGTCAATTCTAAGCACCATAATAGCAACAATCCTTAGTGAAGGCTTTAGGTGAAATATAACCCAAGATAACTCCAAGGAAGAAGGTGATGGGTTTAAATATCCCATTCTTGTGAAAGAAGAATGATATATTATCACCTCAAATGATACGGAAGAGAGAATTGCACTCCGGATTACAATATGAAGAAAGCTTGAGCTTCTTATAAAAGAATCTCGATGAAAAACTTGGAGAAGGAATTAAATCCTTTATGAACCATCATGTAGAACCTCCATGATGATCTCCGGTAAGAAAAGAATAATGAGACAAAAGGAAAGAGAAGTTGAAAACACAAGGTGAAACCTTGTAATGATTTAGATGGATCTCCGTGATAATTAGAGCTTGGAACTTCGAGAAAGAAAAGATGAACAAAAGAAAATCAAGAATTTATTCATCATGAACAAACTCCGAAGGAAAGGATTTATCACTTGGATGAAACAAGAATAAGAATTATGTTATGCGTAACCTTCACCAATTTAATTGATGACAAGCAACGGATTTGGCATACTACTTATTCTCGTAGAAAAGATTTAGAGAGATATAACATAAACTTGAGAATGTCTTCCATGAACCACCGTTAGGATTTGGAAGAACGAATGAATTGATATGATAACCAAGGAAGAGAGATCTTGACCGAACCACCGTAAGAATTGAAAAGAACGAATAAAACATGAAGAAACACTGGGAAGGATTAGCAAATAAACGAAGATGCTTGAGAGAATTTAGATCCATGAGAACGAAGAGATTACGACCTGATTAGAGAATCCTTGATTTAAGCACCGGTATGATTTAGAGTATGAGAGCTGAAAGCTGGAATGAATAAATCTTAGATGATGGGCTCCGGATAATCAAACTGAACAGAATCTTGAATTGCTTCGAATAGGTGAAAAGAATTTTGACAATCAAAAACAATTATGAGAGGATGGGCTCGAACTAGAATCACGAATCTCTGAGAGAACGGATAAGATATGGAGGTAAAACCCTTCTTCGGTCTTCAAAATCTGAGAATGACGACGAGAAACACCACCGTGAATTATTGAGATACTCCAGAATGACGAATTTAAAGGTTGAGCCAATGGTGATAAGAATTTGGCAGATCTTGGAGAAAGGCATTAGACTGATGATAACTCATTCTTACATCAGACTTTGAAAAGAATTTGAGAATAGCTCCGGGAAAATTTAGAAGAGTCAAGTAAGATCCTGGGAAAAGACCTGTGGGTTAGGACCCACTCAAAAGAAACACCGTTGAAATGATTTAAAGAGAGAGATTGCGCCGGTTGAATTAAATAGCTTGAATGAGATAACAACCTCGAGATAGGTTTGAACGGATCTTGAATGAAAAGACGAGCCTTCTGAGATAACTTCGGCACTCCGGAACAAATGAATAGCGAGAAGTGAAATATTATGAGGTGCACCGGTATGAGAAGGCATTTGAAGCAAGGAAAAGAATATGATCAACACAGGAAACTTGAATTGAAACCACCGGAGAAGAAAAGAATGGAGAATGAAGAACGAGTAGAGCATCTTCATGAGAAACACTGGGTAAGAACATGAAGGAAAAAGAATGGAGAGACTTCCATCAATAAAATGGATAGTTGATTAAGAAATCTTAGTCCTTGACGAAACAAGGGTGGGAGGGTGGGATAACAAAGACAACTTGGGATGGATGAAATGAACACCGTTGATGAAAACTGAGTTGATTTTTGCGGATGTTGAAAAGGATCTGATCCACTTGACGAGAAACACGCCGGTTGGAAAGAATAGACAGAACAATCTCGATGATCAAAAAGGATTAGTATTCACATAGAAATATGAGAACACTGCTTGGGAAAGGTATAGAATCAACATTTGACTTCGAAGCAACTCGAATACCACAATCAAAACAAAACAAAGGATTGGCTTGCAGAATAAGCCGGAACAAACATATGATAGAGATTTCGTCCGAAGTTTTCGTGGTGGGTCCTACATGGGCTCGATCGTACAGCACCATCATGTACAAGGCAGTGCACATGACATACGAAGCGTCCCGAGTCGGCATAGCCAAGGACTCTTTAAGACACAACGAGACCACTGTAAAACCAACCGTGGATAGGCGGACCACTATACGTCGAACTCCAATTTCATATCATACATCTGTCGGAAAGAAATCCTAAGAGCTACTTGAATTCCCACTTATAAACTCCCGAAATTTCCAGTTATGCAATCAGGTGTTGGGGATACAGGGGAAGCATAATATCTCACCCAAAACTAGCAAATCCTACATCCAGTTGTATCCATCCTTCAACACATAACCAAGAAACCTTCCGAAATCGTTTACCTCAACCTTCGAAAAGCATCTGTTATACGAGTTATGGCAATACTCCCGAACTCCCGCCCCAGTACTGGGTGGCGTCGAGGTTATCTCACCAACAACTGCATAAAAGAGATTTTCGATGTCAGCGTAACTCAGGTATTCCAGAACTGCAATGATAAAATTGTGACGACAACACCTCAGAGCTCAACTCCCCGGGACACTGCCACAACCCCTAAATGTCAGGAGGCACCAAGAACAATGTTCTTGTCACAAAATCATCGGAACGATTCCAAGATACCCGCGTGATCCTAAAATTTTTTTAGTGAAATTTGAGAAGAGAAGAGTCAAAACTCTACGTCAGGATGCCTCACCAGAGCGACGAAGGGACTGAGGAGTAAAAGAAGTCCTACTCTCCAATATATATAATCCTAAATGACTCAAAACATTTTTCTAGACTCAACAACGCCAGCGATTCGATAAAGCAGGGGGCTCCTAAGGTCGGGGAAGGCTCTGATTACCAACTTGTAACACCCTCGATGCGACTATATCTCCCACGTGTCGAGGCACGACTTAGAGGCATAACCGCATTGAAAGTAATGTCGCAAGTGAGGTAATCTTCACACAACCCATGTAATACATCAGGGAAAGAGATACATAGTTGGCTTACAATCGCCACTTCACACAATACATGAATTAAGCATTACATCATCCAGATACACACAAGGTCCGACTACGGAACCTAAATAAAAGAAGACTACCCCAATGCTACACAGATCCCCGATCGACCCCAACTGGGCTCCACTACTGATCAACTAGAACGAAAAAACACAAAGGACAAGATCTTCCACAAGCTCCTCCTTGAGCTTGGTTGCATCACCTGCACGGTATCATCGGCACCTGCAAGCTGGTTTTGGAAGTATCTATGAGTCACGGGGACTCAGCAATCTCACACCCTCGCGATCAAGACTATTTAAGCTTATGGGTAAGGTAAAAGGTATAAGGTGGAGCTGCAGCAAGCGACTAGCACATATGGTGGCTAAACATACGCAAATGAGAGCGAGAAGAGAAGGCAAGGCACGGTCGATAAACCTATGATCAAGAAGTGATCCTAGAACAACCTACGTCAAGCATAACTCCAACACCGTGTTCACTTCCCGGACTCCGCCGAGAAGAGACCATCATGGTTACACACGCGGTTGATGTATTTTAATTAAGATCAACTTCAGGTTTTCTACAACCAGACATTAACAAATTCCCATCTGCCCATAACCGCGGGCACGGCTTTCGAAAGTTCAAAACCCTGCAGGGGTGTCCCAATTTAGCCCATCACAAGCTCTCACGGTTAACGAAGGATATTCCTTCTCCCAAGACAATCCGATCAGACTCGGCATCCCGATTACAAGACATCCTCGACAATGGTAAAACAAGTCCAGCAAAGCCGCCCGAATGTCCCGACAAATCCCGATAGGAGCTGCACATATCTCGTTCTTAGGGCACACTTAGATAGGTCAAGCTACGAGTAAAACCAGCTCTCGAGTTTCCCCGAGGTGGCCCCGCAGGCTGCCCGGTTCGGACCAACACTTAGATAAGCACTGGCCCGGGGGGTTAAAATAAAGATGACACTCGAGAGAGCGACTCCCAAGGGAAAAGAAGGTGGTGGTGAGGCAAACGGTAAAACCAAGGTTGGGCCTTGCTGGAGGAGTTTTATTCAAGGCGAACTGTCAAGGGGTTCCCATTATAACCCAACCATGCAAGGAACGCAAAATCCGGGAACATAACACCGATATGACGGAAATTAGGGCGGCAAGAGTGGAACAAAACACCAGGCATAAGGCCGAGCCTTCCACCCTTTACCAAGTATATAGATGCATTAATTAAATAAGAGATATTGTGATATCCCAACAAAATATCCATGTTCCAACATGGAACAAACTCCAATCTTCACTTGCAACTAGCAACGCTATAAGAGGGGCTGAGCAAAGCGGTAACATAGCCAAACAACGGTTTGCTAGGACAAGGTGGGTTAGAGGCTTGGCTTAACAATATGGGAGGCATGATATAGCAAGTGGTAGGTATCGCAGGATAGGCATAGCAAAAGAGCGAGCAACTAGTAAGCAAATATAGAAGTGATTTCGAGGGTATGGTCATCTTGCTTGAGATCCTGCAAGGAAGAAGAACGAGTCCATGAAGAAGACAAACGGACGTAGTCGAACGAATCCTCACAACGCGACGTTATCGAAACCAACCTGAAGAAGCAACACCGGAAAGAAGCAAACCAGATGGTAAACAACCACCACATGAACATGGCATGATGCACAACCAAGTATGATGCATGTCCGGTTTAATGAGGGCATGGCATGGCAAAGTGCACAAACAATCCTACAAATTAAGTGGAGCTCAATATGCAACTCCGTTGCATATTGACGAAACACCACATGACTTATTTAGTTCTCTCTCGTTTAGGTATCCAACAAGATTAAATGTTGATTAAAATGGCAAGAGGGTGAAGCAAAAGTAAAATTACCTATCTAGTCAAGTTTAAATGAGGCCGGAAACAACGAACAACAACTCCGGAAAATCCTCATATGCATAAATTAGGTTTGGCACTGTTCTGCCCTAAACATAATTTTAGAGTTATTAGACATGCAAAGTGAGGCCACCATGTTAAACTATGCATTTTTCTACCCCATTTACATACAAAGATTATTTAAAATCGAGCTACGGTTAATTAGTATGAATTAAATCATTTTAGCATGGCATAGGAGCAAATATAACCAAACAGCATTTTAAACATTTTAAACATGGATGAAAATGACATATTATGAAACTACACAAAATTCTAAGCATCTTTCATATAAAGTTTGTTATAAAATGATGCACCGTTTGCGAGTTATTATATGCATGTTGTGCAAGGGGTTTTCGGTAAAACTGCAAAACCTGGGATAATAGCTAAATTCGCAGAGCCTAAAAAAATAGATACTGGGCCGGATCTGCTGGCCTAACAGCAGGAAAAAAAAGGGTGGGGCGCCAGGGGTGTTCTCACCATGGGCTTGGCCCATTAGTTGGAAGGAAGGCAGCTGGGCCTGGCACGGCTAAGACCCAGCCGACGCTCGTGGTCAACGGGGACCGGATCGAGCCAGGGAGCTCGGGATGTGCGTGCGCGCGTGCAGGAGGCGTGGCACTGCTGCTGTTTGAGGCAAAGCAGGGGCGCGGCGCTGGGGTCGTCCCACGCAGGAAGAAGAGGGAGGTTCGAGCATCCATGGCGGCACTTCTGCGGCAGCACGACCACGGCTTGAAGACGAACGGGGCGACGGCGGTTCGAGCAGAGGAGGCCGACCATGGCGTCCTGGTTGGGGACGAGGAGATCCTCGAGGCAGAAGCGCACGAGGCTCGGGCGGCCGGTGGCTCTGGTCGCTGGTGGAGCTTCGGCGAGGCAATGCAGATGCGGAGGAGGCGGTCGCGGGCGGCGGGCTTGAACGAAGACGACGGGCGGCGAGGAGGAGGTCCTGGGCGGCAAGGACTTGGCGTCACGGACGGAGCTCGGGGACGGTGCTGCATCTTCGATTGGTGGCGATCTCCTGGTGAAGATAAGAGAGAGATGAGAGAGAGTTGAGAGATGAGGACGACAAGAGAAGGAAAAGGGTTGTGTGATGCTCATCTGTGGCGGGAATGGAGAGGACGGAGCTGATCTTGCAGGTGAGGATGGATCGAGGCGCAAAGGGCATCGGGCTCCTGCGGGATTTGAGCGTTGGCGCTCGTTGATTGAAGATGGATCGAAGGGATGGATGGTGGATCTGAAAACGAGGAAGGGGGGTTGGCTGCGCGTGGTTGGCTGGATCAGATTTGGGAGGATCCCGAGAGGGGATTAGGTGGAGAGTGCGGCGGCGGTGAAGGGACAAACCTCCTAATTTCTAGGGTTTGACCAAAAAGGACTAGGGGTGGACGAATATATACACCACGGGTTAGGTTAGGGGCTATCTCGACCCTACGATCGCAATCGGACGATCGCGGATAAAATAGCTAGGGAGTCCAATTAACAAAACGGAGATGTTTTGTAGATGTGTGGGGATGATCCGGATCTAACGGTGACGACTGTCCGGGTCGGGTCCGGGACAGCTTTCGGACGCGCGCGCGAGGAGGTCCGATGCACTGCGCAAAGAGGGGTAGGCATGGGCCTAGGTGGACTATGGAGAGCGGGTTGGGCTGAGACGAGAGGAGAGGAGTGCAGCCCGGCAACTGTTTCCGGAGACCGAAAACGTCCGTCGTTACACCGGCTATACTGCCGCTATAGTTATCCGTTGGGGCATCAAACGATCTCCGAATGCGATGAAACTTGACATGCGGTCTATCTACACTATAATAAGACCACACGTCAACTCTCATCCCATTCCGAGAACATTTTCCGGTCACTTATAAAATAATATTTCGAACGTGCCGCGGGCGCGTGCAAGTGTGTCTGGGCTTAGAACGGACCACGGAAAGAAGGGGGGGACCCGGACGGATGCAAGTTTTAAAAACATGATAATGCAATGCACATGATGACATAATGAAATGCAACACGCATGCAAAAGACATGGCAACGACGGCGAATAACTGGAAGACACCTGGCGCATCGGTCTCGGGGCGTCACATTCAGGTAGGACAAAGATAAATGTCGATGCGGTGTTCTGGGAGGAAGAAAGATCGGGGCCAACCGAATTTGTTTGTAGGAATAGCAATGGCATTATGCTGTGTGCTTAGGCCCTCTCGACAAACAGAGTGACAAAACCCTCTGGTTTTGGAAGCTTTGGTTGTTAGAAATGGCTTTCGTTTTGCGGTGAAAATGGCCATTTCTCGTGTTCACATCGAAATTGATGCGCAGCAAGTTGTCAAGCTGGGGGAGGAGGCAGCTTCGAAAGATTAGAAATTGGTGGTATCTTGCATGATAGGGAAATGAACGGGAACTTCTCCAGTTTTATATTGAGCTTTGTTGAGAGTGATGCCAATGTAACACGATATCTTTGTGCAAAGCAGGCAAGCGACTCTAGACGTTGTTGTCTTTTGCTTAATTTTATTCCTCCTTTTCTTGTTGAGACTCTTCAGCAGGATTGTAATTCACTTCAACAATCAATAAAGATTATTGATTCGCAAAAAATTAGGTAAAGAGACGTTACTCTGGCATTATTGCTCCTAATTCCTTAGCATTTGCGGTTATCTAAAGCGCCACCTCCTTGATGTTGTGAAGAATTGTTATGTGAGAGGCGCTCTTGCGATGAAAGACCCAAGCGTTTCTCCTCACCAAAAAACTAGCTATACATTTTTTTTTTGAACACGGTATGGACACAGACATGCATACGTATGCACACGCACGCATCACTATAAACGCATGCATGCACACCCTAACCCCTCAAGAGTCAAGATTATCCTCCCGCGAAAAGATGGTCAAGATTATATCCTTATAAAACCGATTCCATCTTTAAACAAAGGATTAGCCACAACACATTGCCCCACCAATCATCCTAATGGCGACGCCGCGCGTCCGTCCGTTGGTTCGGTCGTCAGCCAATCTCCTCCAAACCCGGCAAAACGACAGCACCGAGTCAAATCAAGGCCTCCACGCACCCGGATCAAGCAGCAATTATCCGATCCCGATCCATCGTCTAATCAGCCGTACGCCGCCACGTGCCCGCCCTCCAAAATTAAGGCGCGAGAGGGACGGCGAAGGGAGGGGAAGTGCCCGGAAAAGAAAAGAAGAGACGGAGGTTTTGGGGCGGGCGAACGCAGACGCTTTTCTTCCCATTGGACGGACGGCCGGCCATGTCTGGCGAAGACTGGAAGACCCGTTGCGGTTCCGGGGCGTTTTCGTCAATCGGCGTACGGATTTCACGGACTGCGTTGCCGCTTCTGCCCCCGCGGGCTGCCGTTGGTTTGGCTGTCGGCTAGTAGTACTGCTCTGCTGCCGCCAGGCACACTGGCACTGTGTGCACTGCTGGAGTAGTACTACGGCTACTCTGGTACTCTCTCATTCCACAATGTAGTGCTTCCTTTATTCACGTGCTTCAATTTTGACCGTAAATTTAACTATCAAGACCGATTGCGACGGGAGCAAAAATTATATCAGTGAATTCGTATTCGAAAGAAGTTTTCAATTATATAATTTTTTCTCCCGCCGCAGTTGGTCTCGTTGGTTAAATTTATGGTCAAAGTTAGACCTCGAGAAACGCGGGCGCACTATATTTTGGAATGGAGGAAGTACTAGAGTACCAATGCTAACGTGGGATTCTGTGCAATGAAAGATAATCTTTTGTTGACGAACGAGTTACACTCTCACCAAAAACCTATCCTTTCACCTTTGTTTTTGCTTTGCTCTCGATATTTCCCGACGCCGTGCCGTAATTCAGACTTTCACCTTTGTTATTATCTGTCCGCCAATGTGGGTACAAGAGCCGGCCATTTAATGGCGTGCCCATCCGAGTAGTACATTTGAAATGTAAATGTTGATGCATAGCAATTTAATAGACAAATAAAAAATTCATACGTATGCAATCTACACAACCGATGTTCATAAGTTTTTGCATGCGCGTGATTACGGAAGTTTCAGTCCGATAGTTCATGCAAAACCCCATCAATTTTGCCCTCCTAGACCGCTTGTCCATGCCTCCTCCTTCATCGCTCTGCCACCGGCTCCTCCGCAATGTCCACCTCCTTCATATTTGGCGCCAAGCGCTTCAACATCCTTGCTTGAAACCAAGCATCACACAACAATTCGTCCTCTCTCAATTGTAACTTTCTTCCCTCCCCTTTTTCTCTGGGTTGGCAAATGCCGAAAAATCATTCGGATCAAGTCACGTCTGCTCGGCGTACGAGTCCGGCTACTTGGTGGACAAGTCCGACTGCTGGGTGTACGTGTCCGGCTGCTTGGTGTACAACTCTGACGTGTCGGTCCGGACATTTAAGGGTGTTTTGCGGCACGACGTTGGTGACTCCCTAAGCACAACTCAACAAGTTAAATATATTTTTCGGCACGCTGCTCCAATTAACAACCCCAAGAAAAGGCCCCTTGCGATCATGTTTCTTTCTCCCTAGCACATCCATCGGTCCTCCCCCCACCGACGAGAGGGACCCACTCTCGTTCTTGTTAGGTTCAACGTCTTGGCTGGGGTTGTGTGGCGGCGTTGTTGTTTCTCACCAGAAATGATGTCTCCCATGTTTGAACCCCACCCCGTTGGTGTTGTCTAACATCGTCGGGAGGGGTGAAAGGATCGATATGGTTGACTAGAGGGGGGATGAATAGGCAACTAACAATTTTTAGCTTTTCTTTAACAATTTAAACTTTGCATCAAAGTAGGTTGTCTATATATGCAACTAGATGAGCGACCTATATGATGCAACAAGGATAGGAACACAAGCAAGCAAGAGATGTATCACAAATAAGCTTGCATAAGTAAAGGCACGAGATAACCAAGAGTGGAGCCAGTGGAGACGAGGATGTGTTACCGAAGTTCCTTCCCTTTAAGGGGAAGTACGTCTCCGTTGGAGCGGTGTGGAGGCACAATGCTCCCCAAGAAGCCACTAGGGCCACCGTATTCTCCTCACGCCCTCACACAATGCGAGACGCCGCAATTCCACCATTGGTGCCCTTGGAGGCGGCGACCGAACCTTTACAAAAAAGGTTGGGGCAATCTCCACAACTCAATTGGAGGCTCCCAACGACACCACGAAGCTTCACCGCAATGGAGTATGGCTCCGCGGTGACCTCAACCGTCTAGGGTGCTCAAACACCCAAGAGTAACAAGATCCGCAAGGGATTAGTGGGGGGAATCAAATTTCTCTTGGTGGTAATGTAGATCGGGGCCTTCTCAACCACACCCGAGCAAATCAACGAGTTTGATTGGCTAGGAAGTGAGATCGGGCGAAAATGGAGCTTGGAGCAATAATGGAGCTTAGGGTTGGAAGAGGTAAGTCAACGGGGAAGAAGGGGACCCCCTTTTATAGTGGGGGCAACAATCCAACCGTTATCCACCAACCAGCCCGCAACCAGCGTGTTGGAAATATGCCCTAGAGGCAATAATAAAAACATTATTATTATATTTCCTTGTTCATGGTAATTGTCTTTATTCATGCTATAATTGTGTTATCCGGAAATCGTAATACATGTGTGAATAATAGACACCAACATGTCCCTAGTAAGCCTCTAGTTGACTAGCTCGTTGATCAACAGATAGTCATGGTTTCCTGACTATGGACATTGGATGTCGTTGATAACGAGATCACATCATTAGGAGAATGATGTGATGGACAAGACCCAATCCTAAACATAGCACAAGATCGTATAGTTCGTTTGCTAGGGTTTTTCCAATGTCAAGTATCCTTTCCTTAGACCATGAGATCGTGTAACTCCCGGATACTGTAGGAGTGCTTTGGGTGTACCAAACGTCACAACGTAACTAGGTGACTATAAAGGTATACTACGGGTATCTCCGAAAGTGTCTGTTGGGTTGACATGGATCAAGACTGGGATTTTTCACTCCGTATGACGGAGAGGTATCACTTGGCCCACTCGGTAATGCATCATCATAATGAGCTCAAAGTGACCAAGTGTCTGGTCACGGGATCATGCATTACGGTACGAGTAAAGTGACTTGCCGGTAACGAGATTGAACGAGGTATTGGGATACCGACGATCGGATCTCGGGCAAGTAACATACCGATTGACGAAAGGAATTGTATGCGGGGTTGCTTGAATCCTCGACATCGTGGTTCATCCGATGAGATCATCGAGGAGCATGTGGGAGCCAACATGGGTATCCAGATCCCGCTGTTGGTTATTGGCCGGAGAGTCGTCTCGATCATGTCTACATGTCTCCCGAACCCGTAGGGTCTACACACTTAAGGTTCGGTGACGCTAGGGTTGTAGGGATATGTATATGCAGTAACCCGAATGTTGTTCGGAGTCCCGGATGAGATCCCGAACGTCACGAGGAGTTCCGGAATGGTCCGGAGGTAAAGAATTATATATAGGAAGTGCTATTTCGGGCATCGGGACAAGTTTCGGGGTCACCGGTATTGTACCGGGACCACCGGAAGGGTCCCGGGGGTCCACCGGGTGGGGCCACCTGCCCCGGGGGGGGCACATGGGCTGTAGGGGGTGCGCCTTGGCCTATATGGGCCAAGGGCACCAGCCCCAAGAGGCACATGCGCCTAGGGTTCAAGAAGGAAAGAGTCCCAAAGGGGGAAGGCACCTCCTAGGTGCCTTGGGGAGGAGGGATTCCTCCCCTTGGCCGCACCCCCCTAGGAGATTGGATCTGCTAGGGCCGGCGCCCCCCCCCCCCTTGGACTCCCTATATATAGTGGGGAAAGGAGGGCCTCTCACAACACGCCTTTGGTGCCTCCCTCTCCCTCTCCAACACATCCTCCTCCTCCATAGTGCTTGGAGAAGCCCTGCCGGAGTACTGCAGCTCCACCACCACCACGCCGTCGTGCTGCTGCTGGAGACATCTTCCTCAACCTCTCCTTCCCTCTTGCTGGATCAAGAAGAAGGATACGTTACGCTGACCGTACGTGTGTTCAATGCGAAGGTGCCGTCCGTCCGGCGCTAGGATCTCCGGTGATTTGGATCACGTCGAGTACGCCTTCCTCATCCCCGTTCTTTGAATGCTTCCGCGCGTGATCTACAAAGGTATGTAGATGCAATCCAATCACTCGTTGCTAGATGAACTCCTAGATGGATCTTGGTGAAACCGTAGGAAAATTTTTGTTTTCTGCAACGTTCCCCAACAGTGGCATCATGAGCTAGGTCTATGCGTAGTTCTCTTGCACGAGTAGAACACAATTTTTTGTGGGCGTTGATGTTGTCAACTTTCTTGCCGCCACTAGTCTTATCTTGCTTCAACGGTATTGTGGGATGAAGCGGCCAGGACCAACCTTACACGTACGCTTGCGTGAGACCGGTTCCACCGACTAACATGCACAAGTTGCATAAAGGTGGCTGGCGGGTGTCTGTCTCTCCCACTTTAGTTGGAGCGGATTCGATGAAAAGGGTCCTTATGAAGGGTAAATAGAAGTTGACAAATCACGTTGTGGCTTTCACGTAGGTAAGAAAACGTTCTTGCTAGAACCCTATTTCAGCCACGTAAAACTTGCAACAACAATTAGAGGACGTCTAACTTGTTTTTGCAGCAAGTGCTTTGTGATATGATATGGCCAAAGTTGTGATGAATGATGAATGATCTATATGTAATGTATGAGATGTTCATGCTATTGTGATAGGAATCACGACTTGCATGTCGATGAGTATGACAACCGGCAGGAGCCATAGGAGTTGTCTTTATTTTTTGTATGACCTGCGTGTCATTGAGAAACGCTATGTAAATTACTTTACTTTATTGCTAAACGCGTTAGCCATAGTAGTAGAAGTAATAGTTGGCGAGCAACTTCATGAAGACAAAATGATGGAGATCATGATGATGGAGATCATGGTGTCATGCCGGTGACAAGATGATCATGGAGCCCCAAGATGGAGATCAAAGGAGCTATGTGATATTGGCCATATCATGTCACTATTATTATTTGATTGCATGTGATGTTTATCATGTTTTTCATCTTGTTTGCTTAGAACGACGGTAGTAAATAAGATGATCCCTCATAATAATTTCAAGAAAGTGTTCCATAACTGTGCACCGCTGCGACAGTTCGTTGTTCCGAAGCACCACGTGATGATCGTGTGTGATAGATTCTAACGTTCACATACAACAGGTGTAAGACAGATTTACACATGCAAAACACTTAGGTTGACTTGACGAGCCTAGCATGTACAGACATGGCCTCAGAACACAGAAGACCGAAAGGTCGAGCATGAGTCGTATAGAAGATACGATCAACATGAAGATGTTCACCGACGTTGACTAGTCCGTCTCACGTGATGATCGGACACGGCCTAGTTAACTCGGATCATGTTATACTTAGATGACTAGAGGGATGTCTATCTAAGTGGGAGTTCATTGAATAATTTGATTAGATGAACTTAATTATCATGAACTTAGTCTAAAATCTTTACAATATGTCTTGTAGATCAAATGGCCAACGTAGTCCTCAACTTCAACACGTTCCTAGAGAAAACCAAGCTCAAAGACAATGGCAGCAACTACACGGACTGGGTCCGGAACCTGAGGATCATCCTCATAGCTGCCAAGAAAGATTATGTCCTACAAGCACCGCTAGGTGATGCACCTGTTCTCCCTGCAGAACAAGACATTATGAACGCTTGGCAGGCTCGTACCGATGACTACTCCCTTGTTCAGTGCGGCATGCTTTACAGCTTAGAGCCGAGGCTCCAAAAGCGTTTTGAGAGACACGGAGCATATGAGATGTTCGAAGAGCTGAAAATGGTTTTCCAAGCTCATGCCCGGGTCGAGAGATATGAAGTCTCTGACAAATTCTTCAGTTGTAAGATGGAGGAAAATAGTTCTGTCAGTGAGCACATACTCACAATGTCTAGGTTACATAACCGCTTGACTCAGCTGGGAGTTAATCTCCCGGATGACGCGGTCATTGACAGAATCCTTCGGTCGCTTCCACCGAGCTACAAGAGCTTTGTGATGAACTTCAATATGCAGGGGATGGAAAAGACCATTCCTGAAGTATTTGCAATGCTGAAATCAGCAGAGGTAGAAGTCAAAAAGAAACATCAAGTGTTGATGGTGAATAAAACCACTAAGTTCAAGAAGGGCAAGGGAAAGAAAGCTTTCAAGAAGGACGGCAAGGGAGTTGCCGTGCCCGGCAAGCAAGCTGCCGGGAAGAAGCCAAAGGATGGACCCAAGCCCGAGACTAAGTGCTTTTATTGCAAGGAAAGTGGTCACTGAAAGCGGAACTGCCCCAAGTACTTAGCGGACAAGAAGGCCGGCAAAACTAAAGGTATATGTGATATACATGTAATTGATGTGTACCTTACCAGTACTCGTAGTAGCTCCTGGGTATTTGATACCGGTGCAGTTGCTCACATTTGTAACTCAAAGCAGGAGCTGCGGAATAAGCGGAGACTGGCAAAGGACGAGGTAACGATGCGCGTCGGGAATGGTTCCAAGGTCAATGTGATCGCCGTCGGCACGCTACCTCTACATTTACCTTCGGGATTAGTTTTAAACCTTAATAATTGTTATTTAGTGCCAGCTTTGAGCATGAACATTGTATCAGGATCTCGTTTAATTCGAGATGGCTACTCATTTAAATCCGAGAATAATGGTTGTTCTATTTATATGAGAGATATGTTTTATGGTCATGCTCCGATGGTGAATGGTTTATTCTTAATGAATCTTGAGCGTAATGCTACACATGTTCATAGTGTGAGTACCAAAAGATGTAAGATCGATATTGATAGTCCCGCATACTTGTGGCACTGCCGCCTTGGTCACATAGGTGTCAAACGCATGAAGAAGCTCCATGCTGATGGACTTTTAGAGTCTCTTGATTACGAATCATTTGACACGTGCGAGCCATGCCTCATGGGTAAAATGACCAAGACTCCGTTCTCAGGAACAATGGAGCGAGCAACCAACTTATTGGAAATCATACATACTGATGTGTGCGGTCCAATGAGTGTTGAGGCTCGCGGTGTCTATCGTTATGTTCTCACCCTCACTGATGACTTGAGTAGATATGGGTATGTCTACTTAATGAAACACAAGTATGAGACCTTTGAAAAGTTCAAGGAATTTCAGAGTGAGGTTGAGAATCAATGTGACAGGAAAATCAAGTTCCTGCGATCAGATCGTGGAGGAGAATACTTGAGTCATGAGTTTGGCACACACTTAAGAAAATGTGGAATAGTTTCACAACTCACGCTGCCTAGAACACCTCAGCGTAATGGTGTGTCCGAACGTCGTAATCGCACTCCATTAGATATGGTGCGATCTATGATGTCTCTTGCCGATTTACCGCTATCTTTTTGGGGCTATGCTTTAGAGACTGCCGCATTCACTTTAAATAGGGCTCCGTCGAAATCCGTTGAGACGACACCGTTTGAATTATGGTTTGGGAAGAAACCTAAGCTGTCGTTTCTAAAAGTTTGGGGATGCGATGCTTATGTCAAGAAACTTCAACCTGAAAAGCTCGAACCCAAATCGGAAAAATGCGTCTTCATAGGATACCCTAAAGAAACTATTGGGTATACCTTCTACCTCAGATCCGAAGGCAAGATCTTTGTTGCTAAGAATGGATCCTTTCTGGAGAAAGAGTTTCTCTCGAAAGAAGTAAGTGGGAGGAAAGTAGAACTTGATGAAGTATTACCTCTTGAACCGGAAAATGGCGCAACTCAGGAAAATGTTCCTGAGGTGCCTGCACCGACTAGAGAGGAAGTTAATGATGATGATCAAGATACTTCTGATCAAGCTCCTACTGAAATTCGAAGGTCCACAAGGACACGTTCCGCACCAGAGTGGTACGGCAACCCTGTCTTGGAAATCATGTTGTTAGACAACGGTGAACCTTCGAACTATGAAGAAGCGATGGCGGGCCCGGATTCCGACAAATGGCTGGAAGCCATGAAATCCGAGATAGGATCCATGTATGAAAACGAAGTATGGACTTTGACTGACTTTCCCGTAGAGCGATGAGCCATAGAAAATAAATGGATCTTTAAGAAGAAGACAGACGCGGATGGTAATGTGACCATCTATAAAGCTCGGCTTGTCACTAAGGGTTATCGACAAGTTCAAGGGGTTGACTACGATGAGACTTTCTCACCGGTAGCGAAGCTGAAGTCCGTCCGAATCATGTTAGCGATTGCCGCATTCTATGATTATGAAATATGGCAAATGGACGTCAAAACGGCATTCCTTAATGGTTTCCTTAAGGAAGAATTGTATATGATTCAGCCGGAAGGTTTTGTCGATCCTAAGTATGCTGACAAGGTGTGCAAGCTCCAACGCTCGATTTATGGGCTGGTGCAAGCATCTCGGAGTTGGAACATTCGCTTTGATGAGATGATCAAAGCGTTTGGGTTTACGCAGACTTATGGAGAAGCATGCGTTTACAAGAAAGTGAGTGGGAGCTCTATAGCATTTCTCATATTATATGTAGATGACATACTTTTGATGGGAAATGATATAGAACTCTTGGACAGCATAAAGGCCTACTTGAATAAGAGTTTTTCAATGAAGGACCTTGGAGAAGCTGCTTATATATTAGGCATCAAGATCTACAGAGATAGATCAAGACGCCTCATAGGTCTTTCACAAAGCACATACCTTGATAAGATATTGAAGAAGTTCAATATGGATCAGTCTAACAAGGGGTTCTTGCCTGTGTTGCAAGGTGTGAAATTGAGCTCAGCTCAATGTCCGACCACGGCAGAAGATATAGAAGAGATGAGTGTCATCCCCTATGCCTCAGCCATAGGTTCTATTATGTATGCCATGCTGTGTACCAGACCTGATGTAAACCTTGCCGTAAGTTTGGTAGGAAGGTACCAAAGTAATCCCGGCAAGGAACACTGGACAGCGGTCAAGAATATCCTGAAGTACCTGAAAAGGACTAAGGAAATGTTTCTCATCTATGGAGGTGACGAAGAGCTCGTCATAAAGGGTTACATCGACGCTAGCTTCGACACAGATCTGGATGACTCAAAGTCACAAACCGGATACGTGTATATTTTGAATGGTGGGGCAGTAAGCTGGTGCAGTTGCAAGCAGAGCGTCGTGGCGGGATCTACATGTGAAGCGGAGTACATGGCAGCCTCGGAGGCAGCACATGAAGCAATTTGGGTGAAGGAGTTCATCACCGACCTAGGAGTCATACCCAATGCGTCGGGGCCGATCAAACTCTTCTGTGACAACACTGGAGCTATTGCACTTGCCAAGGAGCCCAGGTTTCACAAGAAGACAAGGCACATCAAGCGTCGCTTCAACTCCATTCGTGAAAATGTTCAAGATGGAGATATAGATATTTGTAAAGTACACACGGACCTGAATGTAACAGATCCGTTGACTAAACCTCCCCCAAGAGCAAAACATGATCAACACCAGAATTCCATGGGTGTTCGATTCATCACAATGTAACTAGATTATTGACTCTAGTGCAAGTGGGAGACTGTTGGAAATATGCCCTAGAGGCAATAATAAAAGCATTATTATTATATTTCCTTGTTCATGGTAATTGTCTTTATTCATGCTATAATTGTGTTATCCGGAAATCGTAATACATGTGTGAATAATAGACACCAACATGTCCCTAGTAAGCCTCTAGTTGACTAGCTCATTGATCAACAGATAGTCATGGTTTCCTGACTATGGACATTGGATGTCATTGATAACGAGATCACATCATTAGGAGAATGATGTGATGGACAAGACCCAATCCTAAACATAGCACAAGATCGTATAGTTCGTTTGCTAGGGTTTTTCCAATGTCAAGTATCCTTTCCTTAGACCATGAGATCGTGTAACTCCCGGATACCGTAGGAGTGCTTTGGGTGTACCAAACGTCACAACATAACTGGGTGACTATAAAGGTATACTACGGGTATCTCCGAAAGTGTCTGTTGGGTTGACACGGATCAAGACTTGGATTTGTCACTCCGTATGACGGAGAGGTATCACTGGGCCCACTCAGTAATGCATCATCATAATGAGCTCAAAGTGACCAAGTGTCTGGTCACGGGATCATGCATTATGGTACGAGTAAAGTGACTTGCCGGTAATGAGATTGAACGAGGTATTGGGATACCGACGATCGGATCTCGGGCAAGTAACATACCGATTAATGAAGGGAATTGTATGCGGGGTTGCTTGAATCCTCGACATCGTGGTTCATCCGATGAGATCATCGAGGAGCATGTGGGAGCCAACATGGGTATCCAGATCCCAATGTTGGTTATTGGCCGGAGAGTCGTCTCGGTCATGTCTACATGTCTCCCAAACCCGTAGGGTCTACACACTTAAGGTTCGGTGATGCTAGGGTTGTAGGGATATGTATATGCAGTAACCCAAATGTTGTTCGGAGTCCCGGATGAGATCCCAAACGTCACGAGGAGTTCCGGAATGGTCTGGAGGTAAAGAATTATATATAGGAAGTGCTATTTCGGGCATCGGGACAAGTTTCGGGGTCACCGGTATTGTACCGGGACCACCGGAAGGGTCCCGGGGGTCCACCGGGTGGGGCCACCTGCCCCGGGGGGGGCACATGGGCTGTAGGGGGTGCGCCTTGGCCTATATGGGCCAAGGGCACCAGCCCCAAGAGGCCCATGCGCCTAAGGTTCAAGAAGGGAAGAGTCCCAAAGGGGGAAGGCACCTCCTAGGTGCCTTGGGGAGGAGGGATTCCTCCCCTTGGCCGCACCCCCCTAGGAGATTGGATCTCCTAGGGCCGCCCCCCCCCCTTGGACTCCCTATATATAGTGGGGAAAGGAGGGCCTCTCACAACACACCTTTGGTGCCTCCCTCTCCCTCTCCAACACATCCTCCTCCTCCATAGTGCTTGGCGAAGCCCTGCCGGAGTACTCCAGCTCCACCACCACCACGCCGTCGTGCTGCTGCTGGAGCCATCTTCCTCAACCTCTCCTTCCCTCTTGCTGGATCAAGAAGAAGGAGACGTTACGCTGACCGTACGTGTGTTGAACGCGGAGGTGCCGTCCGTCCGGCGCTAGGATCTCCGGTGATTTGGATCACGTCGAGTACGCCTTCCTCATCCCCGTTCTTTGAACGCTTCCGTGCGTGATCTACAAAGGTATGTAGATGCAATCCAATCACTCGTTGCTAGATGAACCCCTAGATGGATCTTGGTGAAACCGTAGGAAAATTTTTGTTTTCTACAACGTTCCCCAACACAGTGGTACTACCGCTCCAGGACAGCGGTACTACCGCTGGGCCACGCGGTACTACCGTGAGGAGACGCGGTACTACCGCAGCAGCAGCAGTAGCTAGGGCAGACCTTGAGCACATGGGCTGAGGACGGTACTTCCGCAGTCGCAGTACTACCGCTCCCCCTCGCGTTACTACCGCAAGGCAGGGAACCCCAAGCCTGGGAAGAGCATGGATAACAGAACATCCGTGCCTACTTCCGCTGGAAAACGGACGTAGCAAAAATCCGACATAGTACTACCGCAGAGGAGCGGTACTACCGCCTGGCAGCTGAACCAGGCCGCACATGGTACTACCGCGGAAGGGTTGCGGTACTATCGTGGTAGCGCGGATGTAAAAAATTACATCCGCCCCTACTACCGCGAGGGAGCGGTACTTGGCCTGGGGGTCACGGTACTATGGCTCCAAAGGAGCGGTACTACCGTGGGCACCTGCGGTACTACCGCGCCACAGTACGGTACTACCGCTAGTGCCTACGGTACTACCGCTCACCAGGGAGTAGTACTACCGCAAGCCAACACAACAGCCAGAACAAGGTAAAGAGATACAAGCGGAGGATGCTCCAAGGTGCAGGGGGGGAGGGGACTAGGAAGAAACGTGTACGTGATGATTCCACCCGAACCTTTCCGACGCGGACCCCCTCTTAATAGTACGGCTTTCCTACGACTCAAATCCACCAAAAAGAAACATAGAAAAACACCGTATTCAATAGTCTTCAAGGGATACCAAACCGTCTTGTGCCTAGCGAAGAAACGTCTGGGAAACTCAAGACACACGATTAGTCCGCAAACGCATTGTCATCAATCACCAAAACACCTTAGGGATAAATATTCCCTTACAATCTCCCTCTTTTTGGTGGATTGATGACAATACGGGATTTGCACAAGGGAAATAATATTAAGCAAACGCAAACCCCTCCTCTCTAGAATATAGACGGGCTCCCCCTAGATGTGTGCCAACTAGATGGATGCTTTGGACTGCACGGCACACATACTAGGATCAACGCTCCCCCTATATTATAGGGACAAGGCATATCCTGCAATAGTAAGGCTAACACTAGACAAGATAGCACAAACATAAGCTCACTAAGATAGAATAGAGTGCATATGTCTTACACCATATGAAGGATAAGTCTCAAAGGCACAAACCAAACAAAGGCAAACGAGGTCCAAACGACAAAGCAAACACACCAAACACAACACACGACTCACAAACATGCAAATCCCTACACTCTCTCCCCCTTTGGTATCAAGATGCCAAAAAGGCAGAGAGGACACCTACACACACGGGGTGGCTCAGGCAAAGAAATCATCCCAATGTTCCTCGTGCTCCTCGTCAGACTCGGCGGCGGGGACAGTCTCCTCGATGTCCTCCTTGGAACTAGTCCACTTGTAACCCTGCTTCGCCATCCATGCAGCCTCTGGCATGATGGCATCCTCAAAACCGCCAGAGACATCCTCTCCAAAGAGCCTCATGACCTTCTTATCATGGCGGCGACTCTCCTTGGATGCCACGTGAGTCCTGTACTGCCCCTTCGCCTGCATGCAGAAGAGAGTCTTCATCTTGTCCTTCAACTTCTTGGCCCACGACGGCTCAGAGGAAGGTGTGGAAGACCTAGCAGCACGGTCCTCAGCAACATTCTCTGCACCAGCCTCCTCCTCACCAACAGCCCTCCTAGCAGCAGACGCCTCAGCACGGGTAGTAGTGTTGGCCCAGTTGGGCTTGACGCGGAGACTGATGGACTCATGCCGAACCCATTCTGGAGCAAGGAACTCATCATCAGGGTACATCTTCTCCCAAGTCCTGGAGATCAACAGAAACAGGTATGGTCCATAGATAGGTACCTTGCGGGTGTACACCACAAACCGAAGCTCACACCACATGATGTGTGAGACATCAAGTGGCTGAGTCTGAAACGAACGTGCCTCCGTGCACAGGAGCATCATGTCTACCAGATAGGAATGAACCCTGTCCTTGTCGCCAATGCATGGGAACAGAGTGTTGCGGAAGATGCGATGCATGATATCCAGAAAAGAGTTCAGCACCCAAGTCGACTTGCCACTAGGGAGCACCTTCTCAACATAGTACGGCCGAAGCAAGTTCTTGTTAGCAGACTCAGAGTTGGCGTGGGGGCGAACACCAATGGGTGTGTGAAGCCTGTCATCAGGAACGTGAAGCAGATCCATGAACTCCTTCCAGGTAGCAGACAACTGATGGCCATTGGTCATCCAGGTCATCCATCGCTCATCCCCGGGGTGAAAGTAAACTGAGGCAAAGAACTGACAGATGAGCTCAGGGTTGTAGTCAAGGTGGAAGGAGATCACAGTCTCAATAGCGAACTGCTCCACCAAATCCAGAGCTTCTCCAAAATAATCCCGAAACTTGTCCTTCCTCATGCGATTCATGTCTATCCACTTGACATCCACGAAGGTATTCTGCTTGTTCTTGATCACATCCAGATAAATGAGAGCCTGCTGCTTGGTCCAAAACAACTCGGTGCCTCTGAGGATAGCATGAGGATTCACATAAGGGTTGATCTTCTGGTGTTCGACGTACTCATTGAGGGGAATCTCGTCCATGCCCTTAGCAGGTTCCTTTTGCTTAATGGCAGTTATCTTGACATTGCGCTTGGGGGCCCTGGAGCCCTCTGGTGCTTCATCTTGAGGATTGCGCAGTCGCTTGGAGCCAGTGTCACGACTGAGGTTGGAACGGCGAGAGCCACCACCTAAGACATAAGAGAAAGCACACACAAAGAGCGAGAAGAATCAATGCAAAGACCATGGCAAAGCAAGGGAAACAAGTAGAAATCATACGGGATAAATGCCACAAGGAAGAAGGGACAACAACGGTAGTGCCTCCTGGTCATGTGGCACTAAAATTTTAGTACCACTTCTAGTCGCGGTAGTATCGTGTGAGGTTACAGTAGTACAGTGGCTTGGAGCGGTAGTAAGAGCTTAGTGCCACGGAACATGCGGTAGTACCGCACCAAACGAGCGGTAGTACCGGACGAGCAGTAGTACCGCACCAAACGAGCGGTAGTACCGAACGAGTGGTAGTACCGCATCAGAGGCACGGTAGTACCGCACCGCGTCAGATCCGAGCCTACTTTTGAATCTGAGAAGATGCGCGAAACCACGGCGGAACTACGGTCGATAACATCTACCACGGGACAATATATCAAGTAAAATGTCTACGCAACACTACTCTCCTACAACCTTCTCTTGCAAAGATTTGGCCTAAAATCTCAAGAACACAAGCATCTCCCCAAAAACCTAGAGACAAGAGAACCAACAAGAAAGAGAGGGATTTGGGGAAAAACCTTGGTCCATGGCAAGAGGAAGTGGTGGGGAACGATCCCACCGGTCGGAATCCAAAGAGAGGAGCCGGAGACGGAGATCCGGCGAGGGACTCCGGCCCCGTTCTTGAGCGAGAGAGAGAGACGAAGTGGGGGAAACTGACGAATGGGTATGGGAAGTTAGAACCCCCCATTCCCGTCCTTATCCCCACGCGCCTCCGACAGCGTGGTAGTATCGCGTATCATCGCGGTAGTACCGCTTGGGCGGAAGGACCGCACCAAAGCGGTAGTATCGCTTCCCCAGGCGGTAGTACTGCGCTGGGCCGGTAGTACCGTACACTCCACACACGGTAGTACTGTGGTAGGCCACGGTAGTACCGTGAGCTCAAGAAGAAGCACATTTCCAACACAAAAGAAAGAGTGGTCTTCGCATGGAAACTTCAAACGAACACCACACCACCCAACAAGCTCAAAAACAAGGAGAAGAAGGGGCAAAAAGACAACAAGAGACGACCACGAGACACAACCTCTCTAACAAGAGGGTGGTGGCCGGAGGCACCTATGTTTGAGTCAATTGGTATGGCACCGCGAAGAATTATCCTTGGGCACATGACCAAAACTCGTCTTTGAAGCACAAGTACCATAAAAATGGCTAATGTGAAAGATTTGATCAATTTATGCATAACGGGGGGAGGGAGAGTTCATTGAGAGAACAACACTCCCCCTATGTCCATGCCTACATGTAAACAAGACAACAAGTTGAGTGTGGTGGGGTGTGCAAGGGTTCAAGAAACATTGCTCGAATCAATGATATTTAGCTCATGCCTTAACTCGTGAAATCTTGCTTCATCCAACGGCTTCGTGAAAATATCTGCAAGGTTATCATGAGTGTTGACGTAGTTGAGCTCGATCTCCCCTCGCCTAATGTGACCCCGGATGAAGTGATACCGAATCTCAATATGCTTCGTCTTGAAGTGTTGCATCGGGTTGATAGAAATCTTGATGGCACTTTCATTGTCACACCAAAGAGGCACTTTGTCACAAATGACACTGTAATCCTTTAAAGTTTGCCTCATCCATAAGAGTTGTGCACAACAACTACCAGCCGCTACATACTCCGCTTCGGTGGACGAGAGAGATACACAACTTTGCTTTTTGGAAGACCAACTCACCAAAGAGCAACCAAGGAATTGGCACCCTCCAGAAGTGGACTTCCTATCCACTTTGTCTCCCGCCCAATTGGAATCCAAATACCCTACAAGCTTGAAGTTTGCTCCTCTTGGGTACCATAAGCCAAAGTTTAGGGTATGAGCCAAATATCGAAAGTTTGCTTGACCGCCACATAGTGACTTTCCTTAGGTGCAGCTTGAAACCGTGCACAAATCCCCATACTCAACATGATATCCGGTCTAGATGCACAAAGGTAAAGCAAGGATCCAATCATGGAGCGATATACCTTTTGATCCCCCGCTTTACCATTGGGATCAATGTCAAGTTGGCACTTGGTGGGCATGGGAGTGAACGCCGGCTTGACATCACTTAGCTTGAATCTCTTGAGCATGTCTTGAGTGTATTTGGCTTGGTTGATGAAGGTTCCTTCTCTCCTTTGCTTCACTTCAAACCCGAGAAAGAACTTCAACTCTCCCATGGAAGACATCTCGAACTTTGAGGTCATGAGAGCGGCAAATTCCTCATTGAAAGCTTTGTTAGGGGAACCAAAGATAATATCATCAACATATAATTGGCACAGAAACAACTCCCCTTTGACCTTCTTAGTAAAATGAGTGGGGTCGATTAGCCCAACTTCAAAACCACGGTCTTGTAACAACTCGGTAAGGTGGTCATACCATGCACGTGGGGCTTGTTTAAGGCCATAGAGTGCCTTATCGAGTTGATACACATGATCGGGAAAGTAGGGATCCTCGAACCCGGGGGGTTGCTTGACATAAACCAATTCATTAATAGGACCATTAAGAAAAGCACTCTTCACATCCATTTGTTGTAACTTAAAGTTATGATGAGAAGCATATGCAATCAACATGCGAATGGACTCAAGACGAGCAATGGGAGCGAAGGTTTCACCATAGTCGATACCCTCGACTTGGGAGTAGCCTTGTGCTACCAAACGAGCCTTGTTGCGAATGATAATACCATGAGCATCTTGCTTGTTCTTAAAAATCCACTTGGTTCCAATGACATTGTGGTTCACCGTCGGCCTTGGCACCAATCTCCACACTATGTTGCGCTCGAAGTTGTTGAGTTCTTCATGCATGGCATTGAGCCAATCCAGATCTTCAAGAGCCTCATAGACCTTGTGGGGTTCGACACAAGAGACAAACGCGTGATGTTCACAATAGTTTGCTAATTGTCTACGAGTGCTTACCCCCTTTCTTAAGCTTCCAAGCACATTCGTCATGAGATGATCCTTGGTGGAGAGCTTGGAAGCAACCTTGGCGGCACGACGCTCCAATTCCTCCTTGGTGTTGAATTGAGGAGCGGTCACTTGATCATCTTGAGCGATGTCTTGAGCTTGTTCTTGATCTTGAACTTGCTCGGGGGAGAGAACTTGACCTTGGGCATCACTCGGTGTGTCAACACCGTCTTGAGCATGATCTTGCCCTTGGTCTTGTTCACTAGGATGAGGGCCTTCACTTTGTTCTTAGGAAGCGTGTGGGCCTTGGGTTGGTGATGGCTCCACTTGAGTGGAGCATTATCCTTCTCCTTCGGCCACAAGGGGTTCCTCAATGGGTAGGATAAAACCAACACCCATTCTTCTTATTGCTCGAGGAGGAATTTCATCACCTACATCACAAGTGCCACTTTGCTCCACTTGGGAGCCATTATTCTCATCAAACTCCACGTTACACGTCTCCTCAATAAGTCCCGTGGATTTATTGAGGACACGGTAAGCATGAGAGTTTGTAGCATAACCAACAAATATGCCCTCATAAGCTCTAGCCTCAAATTTAGACAACCGAACACCTTTCTTGAGAATGAAACACTTACACCCGAAAGTACTTAAGGTTGGGCTTGTTACCGGTGAGTATCTCATATGGAGTCTTGTTCAAGCCCTTGCGGAGGTAGAGCCGATTGGATGCATGACACGCGGTGTTGACGGCTTCGGCCCAATAGTTGTATGGAGACTTGAACTCTGCCATCATGGTCCTTGCCGCATCCATCAACGTCTGGTTCTTCCTCTCTGCAACATCGTTTTGTTGAGGGGTGTAAGGTGCGGAATATTGATGCTTGATCCCCTCATCACTAAGAAACTCATCCAAGGTGTAGTTCTTGAACTCGGTGCCATTGTCACTTCTTATTGTCAAGATCTTTGCATTGTGTTGACGTTGTGCTTCATTTGCAAAGTCAATGACGGTTTGTTGGGTCTCGCTCTTCCTCTTGAAGAAATACACCCAAGTGTATCTTGAGTAGTCATCCACAATCACCAAGAAATACTTCCTACCCCTAAGACTATCAAAGGATGGAGGCCCAAAGAGACCCAAGTGAAGGAGCTCCAAAGGCCTCTTTGAGTAAATGATAGTCGTGGGAGGGTGAGCCTTTTCATGTAGCTTTCCTTCGATAAAAGCACTGCAAGCACGATCTTTGGAAAAACTAACATCCGTTAGTCCACGGACATGGTCCCCCTTGAGAAGACTTTGCAAAGATCTCATATTGACATGGTCTAAACGGTGATGCCAAAGCCATCCCACATCAACTTTAGCCATTAGGCATGTCGCGGTCTTAGTGGGTTGCTTCGAAAAGTTAATCACATATAGACCGTTCTCGACATGCCCAACAAAGGCTACTTTAAGAGTCTTGCTCCACAAGAGGTCCATGGTATCAATATCAAAGAAAGTGGCAAAGCCCATGATTGCAAGTTGACGAACGAAAAGTAAATTGTATGCAAGGGACTCAACAAGCATGGCCTTCTCGATCGTGAGATCATGAGAGATGACTACCTTGCCAAGTCCCAATACCTTAGAAGATGAGGCGTCACCCCACTCGACATTGGTGGGCATAGATGGAATCTTGTGCACGTCCACCACCAAGTCCTTGCTTCCGGTCATATGATTTGTAGCTCCGCTATCAAGCAACCATGATCCCCCATCGGAAGCAAACACCTACAAGAGATCAATGCTTGGTTTTAGGTACCCATTTTGTAATGGGTCCTTTTATGTTAGTAACAAGGGTCTTTGGAACCCAAATAGACCATTCAATGTACTCATGAGGAGAACCAACAAATTTGGCATAGACATGCCCATCACTAGCACGACATAACACATAAGAAGGATTAAAGTCACCGGCTTTGATGGGAGGGGTGGCATTGCCCTTTTTGACACCGCCACCCTTCGCATTGTTCTTCTCCTCCTTGGAAGCACTCTCTCCATCCTTCACAAAATTTTGCTTGAGAGGAGGAGGTCGTTTGGTCTTGTTATCCTTCTTCTTGTTCTTGGGGTCGGATGCGAACCCAATTCCCTCCTTGGCCACAACTCCCTTTTGATTTCTCAAAAGGTTTAGGTTTTTCTCACCTTGTATGCATGACACAAGGCCTTTCTCAAGTTGCTCCTTCAACCGAACATTCTCCTCAATAAGATGCACATGCTCACAACAAGGGTTAGTAGCATTTGCATTATCCATTAACACCATATGAGGAAAAGTGGCTTTCTCCTTGGTTAGCTTCACTTGGAGTTGATCATGAGACTCCTTGAGGGTAGCATGAACACCCTTCAAGACTTTGTGAGCCTTGTCGAGAATGTCAAACTCCTCTTTGAGTCTAGCAAGATCAACCCCAAGCTTTGCCTTCTCGGAGTTTAGCACATGAGAAACAACAAGTGCATGATCAAGATCTTTCTTTAATTTAGCATGATCATCGTTGTGAGACTCCTCAAGAGCCAAACGAAGACCACACTCTTCCTCAAGAGAATTGGAAAGATCGGAAATCTCATCGGCATAGTCACGACTATGCCCCTCCATCTTAGAGATGGTATCTTCGTGAGCCTCGATCATGTCATTGGCTTCACCAAGTTGTTCCAAGAGAGTAACAAAGTGCTTCTTGGATTTACCCTTGAGTTTACCCATAAAGGTCTCAAACTCATTCACCTCCACATTATTTCTCTCATGTTCATCAATGCTATCCGTCGAAGAGGGATGATTAATGATGGTAGTTTTGATGTTGGGGGTTACCTTGTTGGTGGCTTTAGCCATGAGGCACTTGGCGGTGATGCTCTCATTGGGTGAGTCGAAGAGAGACACCCGTGGAGTTGTCGCAATGGCAACGGAGGCCATGGCAACCGACTCACCATCTTCATCATCGTCATCATCCTCATCATCCTCATTGTACTTTTCTTGTACCACCAATGCCTTGAGAGGAGTCTTCTTGGTGAAATTGCTCTTGTTGGGGAATGACTTGGCCTTGTCCTTTCGGATGAGCTTGCCACCATTGTCTTCCCTCTTGTCATAAGGGCACTCTGCAACAAAGTGACTTACATTGCCACAATTGAAACAAGTCCTCATTCGTTGCTTGCCCTTTGTGCCACTTGAAATGTTCTTGTTGAAGTTGGGCCTTGAGTTCTTCTTGCTCCAAAATAGCCTTGAAGCAAGGGCCATGTGTTCATGATAGGCATACTTCGTATCTTTGAGGTTACTCTCCTCTTCTTCCTCTTCGTCCTCTTCCTCCATACTAACCTTGGCCTTTAGAGCAAGGTTGGGTTTCTTTACTCTTTGAGAGCGAAGTACCACATTGTCGGCGGTCTTGTCCAAGATGCTCATAGCAACGAACTCATCCAACACATCACTTGAGGACAAGGTGTGGAAGTCCAGCCTTTGACGAATGACGGAGGACATGGCTTTGTGGTAGGGCATCATTGCCTTGAGGAATTTGCGCTTGATCCAATTGTCATCCGTGTTCTTGCTTCCATGATCTCGGAGCGAGACCGCAAGTTTGGTTACCCTCCGATAGAGCTCACGAGGTTCTTCATCTTCTTTCATTGCAAACTCATCGGCTTCATCTTGCACCACTTCATAGTTGGAGTGTTGAATGCTTGCGCTTCCCCAGTAGAGGGAAACCAGTTGGCGTCAAGCATCTTTGGCTAAGGAGTAAGGCCGGAGATGAGGAAGGTCTTCGGGTGGGATAGCTTCTTGAATGATGAAGAGAGCATTCTCATTGAATTGATTATCCACGGCTTCTCTAGGAGTGAAGTTGCTTCGGTCATGTGGATAGAAACCTTCTTCAATGATTCTCCAAAGGTTAGTGTTCACATGATTTAAATGACGCTTAAAACAATAAACCCAAGAGTCAAATTCAACATTCTTCTCAATCTTAGGGGCCAGCCCAGCATGATTCAAATGAGTGAAAGGTAGAGGTCCACCATAGACAAGTGGAGGTTCCACATGGGCAAATATGTCGGTGCCACTCTTACCACTAGTAGGAAGGGCTTTCTCACTAGTAGCTTCCCCCTTGTCGGAGGGAGCATCCGACACCTTGTTGGCGGGATCACCCACTTTCAAAGGTGCGATGGAAAGTTTAAGCTCTTCTAAGAAATCTTCAAACATGCTTTTGACCTCGGTCGTCATGGAGGTTTTCAATGTGTCCAACGCCACATTGAACTCCTCACGAGAGACCGCGGTTCCCCCATCTCCCGTAGAAGATACCGGATTTGCACCGGAGTGCTCCTCCTCACCTTCTACGACGTCAACCATACTCTTCGGACGGTAAAGTCCTTAATAAAGAGACGAGGCTCTGATATCAATTGAAAGGATCGATATGGTTGACTAGAGGGGGGTGAATAGGCAACTAACAATTTTTAGCTTTTCTTTAACAATTTAAACTTTGCATCAAAGTAGGTTGTCTAGATATGCAACTAGGTGAACGACCTATATGATGCAACAAGGATAGGAACACAAGCAAGCAAGAGATGTATCACAAATAAGCTTGCACAAGTAAAGGCATGAGATAACCAAGAGTGGAGCCGGTGGAGACGAGGATGTGTTACCGAAGTTCCTTCCCTTTGAGGGGAAGTACGTCTCCGTTGGAGCGGTGTGGAGGCACAATGCTCCCCAAGAAGCCACTAGGGCCACCGTATTCTCCTCACGCCCTCACACAATGCGAGATGCCATGATTCCACTATTGGTGCCCTTGGAGGCGGCGACCGAACCTTTACAAACAAGGTTGGGGCAATCTCCACAACTCAATTGGAGGCTCCCAACGACACCACGAAGCTTCACCACAATGGACTATGGCTCCGCGGTGACCTCAACCGTCTAGGGTGCTCAAACACCCAAGAGTAACAAGATCAGCAAGGGATTAGTGGGGGGAATCAAATTTCTCTTGGTGGAAGTGTAGATCGGGGCCTTCTCAACCACACCCGGGCAAATCAACGAGTTTGATTGGCTAGGGAGTGAGATCGGGCGAAAATGGAGCTTGGAGCAATAATGGAGCTTAGGGTTGGAAGAGGTAAGTCAACGGGGAAGAAGGGGACCCCCTTTTATAGTGGGGGCAACAATCCAACTGTTATCCACCAACCAGCCCGCAACCAGCGGTACTACCGCTGGGCCACGCGGTACTACTGTGAGGAGCCGCGGTACTATCGCAGCAGCAGTAGCAGTAGCTAGGGCAGACCTTAAGCACATGGGCTGAGGATGGTACTTCCGCAGCCGCGGTACTACCGCTCCCCCTTGCGGTACTACCGCAAGGTAGGGAACCCCAAGCCTAGGAAGAGCGTGGATAACAGAACATCCGTGCCTACTTCCGCTGGAAAATGGACGTAGCAAAAATACGACAGAGTACTACCGCAGAGGAGCGGTACTACCGCCTGGCAGCCGAGCCAGGCCGCGCACGGTACTACCGTGGAAGGGTTGTGGTACTACCGTGGTAGCGCGGATGTAAAAAATTACATCCGCCCCTACTACCACGAGGGAGCGGTACTTGGCCTGGGGGCCACGGTACTACGACTCCAAAGGAGCGGTACTACCGTGCCACAGCACGGTACTACCGCTGGTGCCTATGGTACTACCGCTCACCAGGGAGCAG
Source organism: Triticum aestivum (assembly GCF_018294505.1). Taxonomy (NCBI): domain Eukaryota; kingdom Viridiplantae; phylum Streptophyta; class Magnoliopsida; order Poales; family Poaceae; genus Triticum; species Triticum aestivum. Next base: position 637,945,677 of record NC_057800.1, on the reverse strand, counting down.
TACTACCGCAAGCCAACACAACAACCAGAACAAGGTAAAGAGATACAAGCGGAGGATGCTCGAAGGTGCAGGGGAAAGGAGGGGACTAGGAAGAAACGTGTACGTGATGATTCCACCCGAACCTTTCCGACACGGACCCCCTCTTAATAGTACGGCTTTCCTACGACTCAAATCCACCAAAAAGAAATGTAGAAAAACGCCGTCTTCAATAGTCTTCGAGAGATACCAAACCGTCTTGTGCCTAGCGAAGAAACGTGTAGGAAACTCAAGACACACGATTAGTCCGCAAACGCATTGTCATCAATCACCAAAACACCTTAGGGATAAATATGCCCTTACAAGGGGGCATGTAGAGGTATGTCCAGCATCGTCGGAGGACATGTGGAGGTGTGTCTTCGTCGGATCTCATGGGATTCAGTTGGCGCATGTCTTCCGTGGATCTGTTTGGATCCGATCTTCGTTTTTCTTCGTCTGGTTGTTTAATGTTTGATCCTTTCGATCTACGACTCTCTTCACAAGGGATCGTTGTTATTCAATACGTCTACAACGCATCTATAATTTATAAAGTATTCATGCTATATTTACATCAATTGTATTTGGTCTTGGTGCACTTTCGTATTATTTTTATGGACTAACTTACTAATCTAGTGCCCGGTGCTAGTTCCTGTTTTGTGCATGTTTTTTGTTTCGCGGAAAATCCATATCTAGGAAGATCTAAGCACATTGAAAATTTACGAAGATTTTTTAATGGAATATATGTGATTTTTGGGAGAAAGAATCAACGTAAGACAGTGCCCAAGGGCACCACAAGACACATAGGTGCGCCCTATCCCCTGGGCGTGCCCAACCCCCTTTTCACTAGGCCTTAGGTCGGTTGGAACCCTTCTTTCACCGCAAGAAAGCTAATTTGTAGAGAAAAATGTGTAAAAGTTGCAGACCAATCAGAGTTACAAATATTCGGGAATATAAGAAACAATGAAGGGCTCCGAAACAGACGTGAAACAAAAGAGAAACACACACACACACACACACACACACACACACACACATATATATATATATATATATAGAGAGAGAGAGAGGCTCCTGCCCTCCGGGAGCCATGGAGGCCAAGGACTAGAGGGGAACCCTCCCCCCATCTAGGGGGTGGCCAAGCTAGAAGAAGGAGGGGGATCTCTATCCCCCTCTCTACCGGTGGCGTCGGAGCCCCCGCTGGGAGAACCATCATGGCGACGATCTACTCCAAAAACTCTGTCGTCTTCCTCAACACCTCCATCACCTTCCCTCATCTATTACGAGCGGTCCACTATCTCGTAACCCGTTGTACCCCATGTTTGAAAATGGTGCTTTATGCTATATATTATTATCCAATGATGTGTAGCCATCCTATGATGTTTGAGTAGATTCCTTTTGTCCTATGGGTTGATTGATGATCTTGATTGGGTTGAATTGCATGTTTTATTTTGGTGTTGTTCTATAGTGCCCTCCATGCCGCGCATCACGTGTGAGATTCCCGTTGGGTGTTGCAATATGTTCATAATTTTCTTATTGTCAGTTGCGGGAGTGATACAAGCCTACACACAAATAAGCGGGTTGTTGCTTATGGGAGTAAAGAGGACTTGACACTTAATGCTATGGTTTGGTTTTACCTTAATGATCTTTAGTAGTTGTGGATGCTTACTAGAGTTTCAATCATAAGTGCATATGATCCAACTACAGAAAGTATGTTAGCTCATATCTCTCCCTCATAAAATTGCAATAATGATTATCGATCTTGTTATCAATTGCCTAGGACAAATTCGCAAATCCTACCACCACTTTTCCACACTCGTTATACTAACTTAATTGTTCTTTTATTAAAACAACACCTAAATTTTATTTACATGTTCTTTATTATCTTGCAAAATTATCCCATTACACCTAAAAAGTAGTTCATTACTTGTTTTTAGGTAAATCAGACGTTGGTGTGTGTAGAGTTGTATCGGTGGTCGATAGAACTTGAAGAGAATATAATTTCTACCTTTAGCTCCTCGTTGGGTTCAACACTCTCACTTATTGGAAAAGGCTACAAATGATGTCCTATACTTGTGGGTTATCACTTCTCTGGAGCGCTAGTCCCAAACGAGCAGCAGAGCGAGCCTAGGCAAGCCAATCTGAAGAAACCACACAAAAGTTGCCTGGACGTCCCTATTTGTCCAACACTATGCATTGTTTTCTACCTGCTTTTAGGAGGGCCAAGGCCAGGTTTTTCCCCTGAGCAGCTCCGCCACTAGATGCACCTATGGGGTCTTTGCGCGGCAACTTCCCAATGATCTACTACATCAAGATTTGCCCGACTTGGGTGAAGGAGGGGCTATGACGGCGGTGTGCATTTGGCTCACTTTAGTGCTTGTAGTTATCGCTAGGTGGTCCACACACCTTGTTGTAGTATTTGTTATATATCAAAAGTTTTTGCAAAAAAAGATATGTTTCACACACTTCTCAGTATTTAGACATTTACATTTGTTTATGAAATCTAGAAAAAACTCTCGATTGTTGGAAGGGGACCTAAAACATTGCATTCTTCTGACTCCCCATCCCCCACATCCATCTAGGTCATTATTCTTCATATAAAAAATATCAACTTTCTAGTTTGTAAGGATGGTTGATTGGGGAGCATTCACCTAGGGCGTGGTTGGTTGCCTCCAGCTGCCTCCAACAGCCCAGTGGATGCAAACTTGTTTGGTTGCCCGCATGAGGCATTGGTTGGCATGCACATGGAAAATAAAGCGCCCTCGATCATGGCTCGCTAGGAATGCTTGAATCAACCGTTTTCCATGGAACCATGTGAGTGCAACAGGGTGGGGCGTATGTGTGGCTGTAGACATGGAGATAGCGAGAGGAAAAATATGCAGGCGTGGGATGG